>NW_026131593.1:0-46694 GCF_903995435.1 Acomys russatus
ATGTCTTGAGATTTCATCTTAAGTCTATTGACATGGGTCTCTTTCAGTTAAGTTGGCTAAGGGATTTTTGATCTTGTTCATCTTTTCAAAAGCCAAGTGTCCATTAGTAGTGCGCACCTTTAATCCCATCACTTGGCAGGCAGAGGCAGGTGGATCTCTACAGGTCTGAGGCCAGCCTGATCTACAGGGTGAGTTCAAGGATAGCCAAGGCTACACATACAAACACTGTCTAGAAAAAGGACATGCTTGGCATTGTGGCCTTTAGTCCCAGCACCCAGGAAGCTATAACAGACAGATCTCTGTGAGTACAAGGCAAACTTGGTCTACATAGCAAGTTCTGGCCAGTCAGAGCTATTCAGTGAGCCACTGTTTAAATAATACAATACATATATAAATTTTAAAAAGCACCGGTGAGATTTTTTCCATTAAATTTTTATATATGCATCTTCATAGCCTAAAATATAATCTAGTTTGAGGTATTTTAGCAATTAATGTGGATAATCTTGATGGCTTTCTATGAATCTCTTAGTTTTTTTTTTTTTTTTAAATTCTTTCATGTTCAGACTGAATAATCCTTACTGATTTGCCCTGTTCAACTGATTCTTCTGTCAGCTCAAAATTGCTGGTGAACTTCTTAATTAAAAAAAAAAAGTTATTGTCCAACTCTGGATCTTTCACTTTATTCTTTATGATTTCCCTATATTGATCCCTAGTTGATTAATAATTATTATCACACCTGCTTTCAATTCCTTAAATATGACTTCTAATCACTCTTTAGATATATTTAAAACACCTACTTTCAAATATTTTTCTGCTGTCTCTACCATCTAGGATCCCTAAAAGATAGCTTCTCTTGACTGTGTTTCGCCTTTGTGCATGGACCCTACATCCCTCTTTCTGATGATCTCATCTCTTTCTTCCTTCCTGTCTCCCTCCTCTCCCTCCTCTCCTCTCCTCTCCTCTCCTCCCTCTCCTCTCCCTCCTCTCCTCTCCCCCCTCTCCTCTCCTCTCCCCCTTCCCTCCCCCTCTCTTTCTCCCTCTCCCCTCTCCCTCCCCCTTTTTCCCTTTTCCCTCTCTCCCCTGTCCCTCTCTCTCCCTCTCCCTCCATCCCCCCTCCCCTTTCCCTCTCTTTGTAAAAGGCACAGTGCCTTAGATACCATATTTTCCCTACATTAGGAGTTCTTATTGCACTGGTTCTATAATCTTTTCCTCTGCACTGACCTATGGCTTGTTAAGTCACTTCCTGAGATTCATCCTTCTTAGCTGAGCAATTAGCCGGTAACTGATGGTAAGTTAGACTCAAGTACTTCAGATCCATGGGTGCATCTGTGGTGAGCTACAGAGTACATAGATCACATGATTTATAAGCCCAAATTTGCTGATTTGTTTCCTGTCTCCACACAGCTAGGAGGCCTCACATTCACAGGGCACTTGAGTAAATAGACAGCCTTTCCTCAAGATGGTTCTTGAGACAGCACACAGCCTGGCCTGCAAGCATAATCTTCCAGATCACCAGGCTGTCTCCCTGCATGCATCTCCCTATGAAATCTCTCATCCAGCTACTTGTGTTGCTCCCCACAATTATTCCTGTAAACTTAGGATTAGTTGCACAAGCTGTTACCTCTGAATGGTTTTCCAGTCTTTTTTTTTTTTTTTTTCCAAAACTCTTTAAAATCACCTCAGATCCTTCTAACAGAGTGGCTGCTTTTTCCTCCCCCAGCCTCTCCTGCCCCAGCAGAGCTACCACACAAACACACAAATGGAACTGGAGGAGGAGGGCAAGCTGACAGAAGCAGCTCGAGGACGGATCCCACCAACACCCACCCTTCCTAAGTCAGTCGTCTCTCTTGAACAACTGCTCTCAATCTGTCCTGTACCACTGATTGATTCCCATAATCCCAAATGCTGCTGAGCATATTTTATTGGTGGGTTCTTTTCTTTCTCTTTTTCTTCTTTTGTTCTGTCCCCACAGTAAATGTAGTAGTCATGAGTAGAAAAGGAAAGGTTTGAGTGTTTTTCTTGCAGAACTAATAAAAAACAAAACATATAAGCAAAATATAAATGGCATTCATTGAGATGCACATATTTAATTGCCTTGGTCTTTGGTTTCCTTCCTTGACAGTGCTATCACTTGACAGACAGTAATATATGGCCAGAAATTGTAAAGATTACTGGGGAAAGACTTGCTAGAGCAGAAAATTTTCACAAGAGTTAAGTCATTCAAAGGGGCAATAAACCAAGAAATGAAACTTGGGAAATGGTGCCTCTTATATACAGAAAGTGGCTCAGGACTGACCCAAGGGCAAGGTAAATGTCATGGCCTTCCCCAAGCCTCACTCCTGCTCCTGGCTCGGGCCTTTGGAGTCATTGGAAGGATGGGGATTTGGGTAGAACTATCTCCAAATACAGACTGTCATCTAGAGCCCTGTAAGCAGTGGTTCACACCTGGCCATTCATTTATCCCTTTGCTTACATACCTTTGCTGTGGTTCCGGCACTAAAACGCTGGAAACGAGTATGAGCAATTTAAAGCACAGCTTTTGGAAGCTATGATGTCATAGTAGAGATCTAATAAATTACTCACATTATTAAAAAAATATAAGTATTTGTTATAGTTTGAATCATACCTTCCACTCCAAATGCAAATGTTAAAATGTAATCCCCACTGTAGTGATGTGAAGAGGAAGGGCCTTTGGAGAAACGATTCAGTCGTGAAGGTGCTGCCCTCATGAGTGGAGCGGTCCCTTAAAGGGCTGGAGGGAACTCGTTCAGGCCTTTTAACTCCTTTCTTTTCACCTTATGAAGACGACTTGATAAAGTTCTGTCTTTGACCTAGGATAGGGCTCCACCCAGATTCTGAACCTAATGATGCCTGCATCATTGACATCACAGCATCTATCACTGTGAGAAACGACTTACTGTTTACACTTAGTTTGTTTTCACATCATCATAAATGGATAAGATGGTATTATTTAAAAAAAAAGAACTATTATAACATAGAGGCTGAAATAAATAATAACCATAATAATAATAAGATAGAAGCTAAAAAGCAGTGACTCTGAGTCAACCACATAGCCATTTGTTTTTAAACCTAGGAAAACTAGAAATCCAACTTGAAGTTCATATGTGTGTGTGTGTGTGTGTGTGTGTGTGTGTGTGTGTGTGTAGGTGGGGGGTGGGGCTTCCATGGATGCATGCCTGGTCTTGAGTAACTTAATTTATATTTTATTAATTCTATTTCAGTAAGCAAATGGTTGACAGGCATCCAAAGTTTAAGGGGAAATAGAAAAGTAGGACTGTTCGATTCTAATACAAGCCAAGTGTTAACAGTGGAATATTCTATGGCTTTACAGGGGATGGCTTGAGATGGGATGGTATAGACAAAGGAGGTGTGTAGGAAAACTGGAGGCAGAAGAGATCGAGGCCTGGCTATTTACTTTTGTAACTTCTGCATATTTATTTTGAGGGGAGCAGTAGAGAAGCATTTTCTTTGAATAACACCACAGGACTTTCTCCATCCTTACTACTGTCTAAGGAAAGCCAGCTGCGATCTTCATTCCCAGGCCTGCCACTGCACTTGAGTGTGAGTGAGAAGACTGAACTGAGCAGTCAGTCCTTCTGAAGAGCCTATACCCTCACTGGAATCAAGGGAACGGGAACCCACGAAGCTTACAGGGGGATTAGTAGTTGGGGATGAGGTCCTTACTGCTGACTCTGGTTTTGCTTAGTTGTCCCTCTTTCCCAGATTCTGGGATACCCCCATTTCTATCTTCAGACAAACACTGGCTGGAACAGAAAATGAGCCTGTCCCGTAGAGGCACATGCAACCCCATGATGCACTGGTTGTATTGACTCCTGTGGAAAGCACCTGCCCACAGCACTGTGAGGGAACCTGTGGTGGTTACCTGTACCTGTCAACCTGACACAACCCAGAAGCTCCTGGGAGGATGGTCTCAGTGAGGGACCACCCAGATCAGATTGGCCTGTAGACGTGCCTGTGAGGAAATTATTTCTAAATTGGGTTAAGATGTTATTGTGTGAAGTAATCCAGACTCTGAAATAAGACAAGTGTCACATGTTTTCTCTTATCTGTGGGTCCTAGCTCCAGATCTTCAGGTGTGAGTGAGTCCATAACCCAGAATAGCCACAAAAATCAGCAGAGGAAGAGGCGACCATGAGGGTGGGGAAGAGTTGTAGAGGGAAAGGAGAAAGTGGGAAGATGGGGAGGGCGCTTTAATTTGGGAGTGGGGAGGGAGATCATTGCAGGATACAAAGGGAGGATAGATAACAGGATGCCTGAAAATGTCATACGGAATCATAGTTTATATTTACTTAAAATTACATATATGTGTATGCACATTTGTGGATACATGTGTGTGAAGGTATGTGTGTGTGTGTATATTTCCAATGAAGTTGTGCCACTTAAAGAGATAGTGCTGTGCCTCTCCCCAGAGCCATACACTAGCTGCCAGAAACCCCAGCACCAGGCAGGAGAAACCTCCTTTGGAGCTGGTAAAGGGAGCCCAAGAGACACCCAAAATAATACAGATTATTTCTACTTACCTCAGTTGCCTCCTAGAAGTTGAGCCTGAGTCTCTATTGCTGAAGACACACACACACACACACACACACACACACACACACACACACACACACACTGGACACAGGACTCAGAGGTTTGGATCTGATCTGACCTCAAAGCCTCTCACTGAGGACTCATTTCATAGTATGGGAAGGTGCTATGAGGGCTGCCAAGGGAGGGAAGCAGCCATCATCTCTACCCAGCTGTGATGCCCATGAACCACAACCAATGAGCAACAGGGCAAGATATCCCTAAAGGCACAATAGTGGCACTTGCATCTTGGGAGTAAGCAGCAGCTGTCTAGTTGGACCAAAGGCCCACACTCATCAGGAAGGATATCAGGCCTGGTAATAGAAATCTAGCCAGCTATCCAGTACTGGTGAAATGGTGTGTCTTAAAGGGGAACCCACCACTGTCACTTGACAAAACCAGTGTAATTACTGGCTGCATTCTGAATGCTTATCCTTATACCTATAAACAAACACACTCTCCACCGCTCATCCAAGAGGCCACACTGGCCAAAAGGCAGAAAGCAAATCATCATGGGGTGGCCAGCCCCACCTGACACATCCACCACATGATTCCTGCTCCTAAGGATCCGAGGATACCACAGAAGAGAGGGCAGAAGGATCATAAGAGCCAGACGGCCAGGCAGTCTGCTGCAAGAGTTGTTCTCCTAGAAATGACAAGGAAACTTCACCTATGACGCTTCAACAATATGGCTGCCTAAATAAGACCTGACAGCTCTGATGGACATGCTAATGTAGACGAGGGAAAACTCACTGAGCCCCACCCCTAGATAGAGAACTACATGCAACTAATGATATTTCAACAAGAGAGAATTATTTTTCCCAAGGAGGTAGCTCCTAATCCATGGAATTCGTTGTCCCATACTAAGGGGTCAGGCCTGAAATCATTAACATATATATATATATATATATATATATATATATATATATATATATATATATATATATATCAGCAAACACTCATCAAATTTTATTGTGTTTGTGTATGTAAAACAATAATTAAAGAAAGAGACCATGAATTTGAGACGAAGTAAGGGGGGATATGGAAGAAGTAAGAGGGAGGAGATGGAAAAAAAATGATGTAATTATATTTTACTTTTTTAATTTGCAAAAGATAGGTGGATATGGTGGTTAATGTCTTAAACCTCAGCACTTTATGAGTTCAAGGCCAGCCTGCTCTAAATAATGAAACTTATGCATAGACTTTGTTTCAAAACACAAAAAGTAAAACATATTGAAAAAAAATAATAATTTGGATGAAGAGGGAGGGAGGGAGGGAGAGAGGGGGGGGGGGGGCTTCCAGTCTATCCAAGGAAACATTTGAATGCAAGCCTGCACAATAATTAGAGGTGTGCTGGGGTACCCTGAGCATGTGTGGAATGTCATTGCATCCACTAGCTGGAGGAGGGGCATGCCCCACAGAGGAAGCCACACTGACCATGTTCTCTAGCCGAGAAGGTTGAGAAGAATTGAGGAAGGTACCAGAGGCTGAAGCAGAGGGCTCAGAACACAGGTGCCAGACTTACAGACACAGAGGAGTCGGTAAAGATTCGGCACCTTCACAACCGTAACGAAGGAAACCTAAATGAGCTGATGGCAAGTTGTCGTTGTCGAAGGATTCCTGCCTCCGAGGAGGCTCGGGAACAGATGCGAGATGACCTCGAGTGAACAGTCACTGTTTTGGCCAGGCAGTGATGGCGCACGCCTTTAAACCCAGCACTTGGGAGGCAGAGGCAGGAGGATTGCTCTGAGTTCCAGGCCAGCCTGGTCTACAAAGCGAGTCCAGGAAGTCAAGGCTACACAGAGACACCCTGCCTCAAATAAATAATAATAATAATAATAATAATAATAATAATAATAATAATAATAATGATAATTTAAAAATAATAGATTTTTATCAAAAAAACAAGCCCAAGAACTTATCCCTATCAAACATATGAAGATCAACAAAGTGTAAGACCCTCACCTGAACAGCAAAAGGAGTAGGATCCATAACACTGCAATGACAACAGCCCCACAGACCTGTCATCTGACCACGCAGGATGTCCCTCAAGAGACCCACCAGCAGAGAACTCCCACCTGCCTCCTGGACTTCAAGCTCAGCGTGGTCCCCACTGCTTGATGACACCAGCTGTACTGCTCACTCCATGCATCATCCTGTCTTCCATCGAGACCCAACCTCAGCCTGGCCTCTCCTGCCCTGCACCTCTGCAGCTCCCACACTTCTGCAGCTCAACCCTGCAGCACTCTCAATTGGGCTGCTAATGTTATATCTACCTACGTGCAGAGATGCTCTGCATCTGCAGCAGCCCTGCCTCTGGTGAGGCCCCTTTGAACTCTACGGCCTCCTTAGCTCTTTTGCAGCCATTCTGAAACCTACACAGAATGAGAGATAATTGCCGGGTGATGTGTAATGAATGATCTGAGAGTTAAGAGTTGTAGTTGGATTGGAATAAAAGACAGTGGTGTTTTCCCTGGCCAGCTCCAAAGGGAAATCAAGACTAATTGGCCACGTGCAACCAATCAATCCAGAGTAGCTTAAGAATTGTTTTTCAATAAATGTTAGTACTATGAAGAGACATAAATGTGTCTGTGTTTCTGGCATAGCACACTTAGGACAAAAAAAAACCTTACTCAGAAAAAGAACAACGAATCTTAGAAATGTGAGCTAGAGATGGCTCTGTGGTTAAGAATGTTTCCTGTTCTTCCAGAGGGCATGGTTAGGGTTCACAGCATCCATGCTGTACAACCAGATATAATGACAATTTCAGGAGATGAAAAGCCTGTCTAGCTTCCATAGGCATACCTACACATGCCTTATACTCACACAGATACATGCACATACAGAAATCCAAATTAAATTAGATGCCTAAATGTAAAATAATTATACAATGCACATATGTATCAAAATGCCACCTCATATCCTGTAAACAGGTATAATTATTATATTATATAAAATACTATATTTTAAAAGAATAAATCAATCTAATATAAAAAATTTAAACCTGCAAAACTAATTTATGATAATAATTTATTATGGTATGGTATAGTGGGGCAAGAAATGTAGAGCAGTATTGGCCACTTGTCTGGCATTTAGGAGGGCGTGGCTTCAGTCCCCAGCATGGGGAAAAAAAAGCACAATGGTTGCCTTCCACTTCTGTAGATACGATATTTCTTAGTCAAGCACTGTGTGTGCAGAAAAATGTAATTGATCTGTATAACCATAATGCATTCACTTTTCTGTATGTATGTTCCATTCAAAACTTCTCATAGGTAGATGAATTGTAGATTCCTAACTAGCTTAAATTTGAACAGATTCCCCACCATAAGATTCAAACAGAAAGGTAAGACAAGAATCATAAATAGATTCCATAAAGTCAAGATAGTGTGCATTTCTGCCACCTGTGAAATATATTCCATAAAGTCAAGATAGTGTGCATTTCTGCCACCCGTGGAGTCTCAGCTATGACCGCTTAGCTCTGCCACACAGCCATAGTAAATGCATAGAAAAATAGATATGGCTGTATCCCACTGTAATGGACCTGTCATCACTGAACTTCGAATATTATAATTTTCAATATGTCCTGAAATAATAATTTTTCAGTTATTAAACATTGTAAAGCCGTTCCTAACTTCTCATCTGTACAGAAATCTGATTTGGCCAGCAGGAAGTGGTTTCTTGACCTTTGCCCTAAGGTGATGTGCATGTAGCCACTTCCTGGGAGTCTGAGGCTCGGCCTGTGCTCTCCTCCATCCTCCGCTCACCTTTGTAAGTAGGCAGATACTGTATCTTGTCACCGTGCAGGAATTTACTGTCCCGAGGTTTGACCAGGCCAACTTGACAGACAGGGAGGTAGTTAAAATCGTGTTTATATGTTGTGAGTAAATCCATATTCTCTTGGCTTGGAATGTATGGGTCAGGCTGGTGGAATTTCACGGGTGGCATTTTGTGAAGCCCAAAATCTCTCCTGGGGAAAAGACAAAGCACATGTCACTGGGAGCCTGGCTCGGAAAAGGACAGTATTGTCTGCTCGACTCACGTTAGCAGCACATTTTCTACTCTAGCTCCTTTGCCTCCTTTCCTCTCTTCCACTTTGGAACATGACACTATGGTTCACCTTTTGCCATATTGGCCCCTTGGGTGTCATCCTTGACTCCTCCCCTCAAAGCCACAGAGTCCCTCATTCATCAGGAGCAGCCCCTCCAAGTCACTGGGTTTTCTTTGCCCTTTGGCCCAGACCCCAACCACTTCGTTTTTTGCTTGGACCACATGACGACCTTCCCCCTGATCTTCCTACTGCTGTTTCGGTTGGCAGAATGAAACCCAGCTCTCTGGTACAATTTACAACTTGCCCCAGCCCTGTCCCCTGACTAACTCCCTATCCCTGCCTACACTGTGTGTCAACCACAGGTTCATTGAGAAGGTGGCCTCTACTGCAGCCAACCTCCTGCCTGCCTTCCACCCAACACCTCCTGTGGGGCTAACATCTGGTTTTCAGATACACTTGCCTTTCTCTGTGTTCTCAGCAGCTTCTTCTACTAATATTTATCTCCTCTGCTCAATCTTACAGAAAACCCAGAAGAGAAAAAAAAAGCACCAGAGGTACAAAGTCTTCATTCCCTTGGCATCTGCTGCTGTCGGTGCCCCACTGTGTCAAAGAGTCAGAAAGAGTAGAAGGCGGAAGACAGGAAGCTTCTTACCAAAGCCAAAAATCCATTCCCAAACCATCCCATAGTTATTACAGGCCCAGGTGGCTCCTGCCCATCATCCTGGCCACACCCAGCTGAGTCAGGCTATTCTGCCCACAGCAACAGTCTCTGCTGCCCATTCTCCACCAAAAACAAACTGCTTTTTCCTGGATCCCATTTGGCTAAACAGGACAAGAGAAATGCATTGTTTTGTTGGGGTTTTGTTTTTTGTTCTGTTTGTTTTGTTTTTCCCTAAAGGTACTTGCTTGAACAGCCCTGTCAATGGAAGAGAAAGGTTTCTGGACAGGAAAACATTAGGCCAAACACTAATAAAACCTACTTCCAGGTTGAGACCTGGGGCAGCATTACTGAGCCAGGCGTGAGTAGCAAGAGCAACAAGCTCCACTGTAACCCGTCTTGTATGAATTGTACACAGGGTTGTCAACAACCCAAAGCAGGTCCTGAGCATGCTTGGTGGGATGGAGGAGCTTGGAAGCATGAGAATTAGGTCCTTGGGGCTGTAAGTGGGAACCGGGAGGCACTTCCGTTGCACTCCCATAACCCCTCTAGGTACACCTTAAAATATATCTTAGTAGCAAGAACAGCAGCAGCAGCCTGAGCTGCCTTCCCAGTGGCCTCACTGTGGGCTAACAGCAAAGAGAAGCCAAGTGACCCAGCATCTGGAAGCTGATTGTATAAACAGGGATTATGGAGGAAACAGGCTGACAAGAAGCGTAATAAGAAGCCCAGGGTCACACGTTTGCCCTTCTTAGATTAGGGCTCTCATAGCGTGATGACTCAACCGATTGCCGCAAAACCCTAGGAGACACTAAGCCTCCGTGGGCTGCACAGACCCAGGGCTGGAGTGGGATGTGCTCAGTGATGGCTAACAAGGCTGTGGTCTCTGGGCACTTCCGAGGTACCAAAGCAGGAGATGCCAAAGGCCAGCACTGAGGAGCAAAGCCATCTAAGCTTGCATGCTGAGGCCGCCCGGCCCAGAGCTCTATGACTACCTTCAAAAGCCTAGTTCTTCTCAGAGGTGCCGGCTTCCAAGGGTCTCCAGACACAAACAGCGAATCAGGCTTAATGCCCCATCTACTGTTACCCACAGAAAACTGCTAAGGAATGTTCACAACCTCACCAGCTCACAGCCCAGCCTCAAGTGGTTCCGCAAACCCAGGAGCAAACACACAAAACTTCTTGCTCACTGTGTTTAGGGAATGGATTCATTATTGAATTTCTTTCCATACAAAATTCAAATCCTATTATAAATATGCATCTATATTTGAATTCACTAACCAGCTACAGAGTAGGCAAATGATTGGAGGGAGGAGAGGCCCCTCCCCTTCAAGAGAGAGGATCCTTCTTAAATTGAAAGTTTGACTCATTTGTGTTTGGTCCCAAAATAGTCACCATGACTTAAGAGTGAATGTTATCAGAATTTACATGTGTTTCCTCATTAGACTTTCATGTTGGGAGCATTCACTGAAACCTGACATTAACCACAGCATAATTGCATGTCCCCAACCACACGTAATCTTACATCCTTCAATACGTATTTTATTCTTCCCAGATATTAAGTTTAACAACATTGTTTTCAACATCCAATGGCTTCTCTCTTCCTATGGTACATTTCTCAGTCTTTAGCCTCGCTGTGACTATGAATAAAAAGAAAAAAGGTCAAAGGTCTAAGTTCCTTTAGGTAGGTAGCTATAAAAACTACCTAGCATGGAAAGCCGAGAGTTAAACTGGACTTAACCAGGGGTTAAAGTGGCCCTGCTGGGGAAGCTAAAGCAACTTCATTTCAAATCATCTGGCAAAGCTACAGAAGGTGTTGGGCAAGAACAGGAAAAGGGAAAGGGGAAATCACATAATTGCTAACAAAAACCATTTGCCTGGAAGTGAGGAATAGAGTTTTACAGGAGCCAAGCAACATTTACTTTTTAAGAGAAGTTTCATCTTTATGCAAATTTCAGAACTTATTTTAGAGCCAAGGAGTCAATCGTGTTAAAATATAATCCACCTGAGGAGATGCCCCTCCAGCTTGTCAAAGCTGACCTCTGTCACCCTTGCCGAAAACTGCCCTCTTGAACTCTTTGTCCACAGAGCGTCTCCTAGCCTATAACTTCACATCTTTCCCTACTGCCTCCTTTCCGCCATATTTAACTTTCTCTAGTCTCTCCCATATCTAAAAGAAAATATCTTGTAATTTTTTAAACAAAACATTTTATATATTTTATCTGGGTGGTAGTGGCCCAAGCCTTTAATCCTATCATTTTGGAGGCAGAGGCAGGAGGATCTCTGTAAGTTCAAGGCCATCCTGGTCTACAAAGAAAGTTCCAGAATAGCCAAGGCTACACAGAGAAGCCTGTTTTGAAAAACCAAACACACACACATATACACACTCAAGAGACTCTTCTCCTGGGCCTCTCCTCCTGCCCTGTCACCCCTAGAAAGCATCTTTAGAACCTCTGTTCCTCTCACATATTCCCCAACCACCAAATCTGGCTCTACTCCACACAGGAGCCAGGGCATTTCAGAGCCAATCTCTGTTTCTCATCCTTAGCCTACTGCGTAGATAAATTACCCAGGGTGTCTATCCTCAAATTCATGCTTTAGTGTCTCTCTCCTTGTCCTCGGTCAACCAACTTCTCATGATTCGTCCTCTTAACCATTTCCTCTTGACAGGGTGAGGATGTACTCTTTGTCTTTGATTTATTTCATTATTCCCATATGTAGTTTTCAAACCTCCCCAGGTCAAAAGACACCTTCGCACATGTACACAGGAATCCTCCTTGGTGTGGCCTGTGGTCTCTAGTAATGAGAAGTAATACTGGGTACCAATCTTTGTTGCAAGCTCTAGAGCCCTAGAGATGATGTCTTCTTAGCAAAGTGAAGCCCAAACTATAAAGTTCACATCATTTAATAAACTGTAGGGGCCTGGTGTGGTGGTCCACACTTTTAATCCCAGCACTCTAATCCCAGCCTGGTCTACAAAGTGAGTCTAGGACAGCCATGAGTACACCGAAAAAAAAAGTCGTCGTCGTCGTCGTCGTCATCATCATCATCATCTACAGGTTGAAAACACAGTTATATGATACTGTTCAAATGTACCAGGACCCAGATCCATTGTCCTAGAACCAAGTCATGTATAATGACTGCTTGGCACCAAACAAATCCCTCAGCTGCCTCCCATTCTCAAGATGACCCTGTCCAGTAAGTGGTTCTTACCAAGCTCAGAAATCCCTCAGCTTCATTTCTCCCCTAGGGTTCCTCCTGCCCTAACCTAGACATGGCTCCCATGGGTCTAGCACACAGCAACTGTGTTTTAGACAAGGACACCTCCAAGTCAAAATCTCACGAGAGGACTTTTGCATTAGTTTGGGAGAAAGATGTCATGCTCTACCTTGGGCCACCCGGAATCATTATTAAAACCACACAACATTATGCCGCAAGGAGTGAGCTGTAGGAAAACAGGCAGCAGTTGTCTGCGCATCGACAGTGTCTAAGTGCTGTCAGGGAACGAATGCTGAGCACTGTTAACTCCACAGCACAGAAGTCCTGCCTTTTGGAGATGAAGAATGGGGAGACCAGGCAGTTCCATGTCTACACGGCCCTGGACCCCAGAAATCTCAGCTCGGAATTCAACTGGAGTGTATCAGGAGCAACTGAAAATTAAGTATGCTCTTTGCATATTGTGAACATTTGTGAGAGCTCTAGTTCAAAAGCCATAGGATAACATCAGAAAATCCCATTCTTTATTACTCATCCTCTTTGGGTTTTGTTTTTGTTGTTGTTTGTTTTTCTTTTGGTTTTTAGAGACAGGGTTTCTCTGTATAGCCAAGCATGTCCAGGGCTCACTTTGTAGACCAGGCTGGCTTCAAACTCACAAAGATCCCCCTGCCTCTGCCTCCCGAGTGCTGGGATTAAAGGCGTGTACCACCACCGCCTGCCTTGACCTCCCAATTGTTATGGAGCCTTTCACAGAGGCAAAAACTGCTTTTACAGCAGCAGCAGCCCCGCATCCCTTTTAATGCTTCTCATCTTTGATTAGACCAATTGAGCCTCCTCACGCTCACGTCAGCAAGCAAGAATTCTCTCTCAGTAAGAGGGTGTGGGGAACCAATAAGGAAGCTGGCACGAGTCTCTTTCAGAGACATTCAGCATGTTAGCATTAAGGCACTAATGTCACGTGTCTGTACTGTGCTAATACTGCATGCTGTTACCTTGACATCACACTATACATTACTGCTTTCATGTGGGTCACTTGCTCATCACTATTTGCCCTCACCTGGATGTGGTCAGGCCTTCCATTGGAATGGATCCTTTCTTGTATACCCCCTGGGGCTTGAAGGAATCTCTGGGCAGGTAAGACTCGTAGATCGGATAATTCTCGGTGTACTCGGAGAGAAGACATGGTTTCTCAGTTTTTTCATAAATCTTTGTAGGGAGATGTGGACAGTGATGCCGCCTACAAAAGATACACAGAGAGGTTTTTGGTTTGTTACTTTCTTGAAAGGAATTCATCCAGCCTGAAAGTGCCGTGTCCTCCAAATGTGACGTGGATTGCTGCCATTAAAATTCAGAATTTAACTTTTTCTTTCTTCTCTCAAACTATGTGCATGTCAAAACTAAAAACATGAATTGTTTAATCAAAATATGTCACATTGCTTTGGGGGAGTATTTAAAGCAGTTTCTGTCATAATGAACGGCTATGGTGTCTACCCCTTGAGGGCCACCTTACCCAACTGCCCTTTTGAAAAAAAAAAAAAACAAAACACAGAGATAAGAAATGGCTAGGCAACTTGCTATCTTAGCCATTTCTTATCTCTGTGTTTAGAAGAGACTTGATATTCTAAGAGCATATATAGGGGGAGGAGGTCTCCCTCAATCACAGACATAGGGGAGGGGAGAAGGGGGGAAGTGGGAGGGAGGGAAGAATGGGAAAAAACAGGGGAAGGGCTAACAATCGAGATGTAATATGAATAAATTAATTAAAAAATGTAAAAAAAGAAAGAAAGAAAGAAAAAGAAATGGCTAGGCAGCTTCCAGATCCCCAATGCAGGAGGTTCCAGGCTTATGCTTGGTCAGAAGCAGGAAATGTCCTTGGTTCTATCCTGGCCAGGGATGCCAGACAGTGGCTCTGGTTTGGTATCTCTCTTCTCCTCAGTGAGCACCCTTGCCTGGAAGCATTACATTAAGTGCAGCCTAAACACCAGTTCAGGCACCACTCTCTTCTAGGAAACAGCTTTGGAGCTGTTCATAGTTTCATCTGGATCTCAGCTCTTGCAAGGGAAGAGAAAATGTTAGGTAAGTACATGAGGATTAGTGCCCTCGGAGGCCACTGAAGTCCATCCTAGACCCCACTTCCTGTCTGTAACACTAGGAAGGAAACCATCACAAGTGCCCTCCTGGTCAAAAGAAGGTAGAGACATGGCATTTTGATCTGCCCCAAAGAGTAGAACATTAAAAATGAGTCTCTCAGATTGAAGAATCAATCCAGCAGGGTCTGTCAAATCACCTAACAAGGTGTCCACAGAGCCACCCATCGAAAGAAGGGGTCTACCATCAGAAGACATGGTAAAGAAACAAGAGCAATAATTATCCCTCAAAGGGATAATGTACTTTCTCTTCCCAGAAGCCACTCACACGAGACTGCTGCTTACAGGCCTCACTCATGGCTGCACTGCTAAGCCCGACTGCTTCTCCAAGTGTAATTTCTCCTTTTTATACTTTTCTTTCAGAAACTGTCCAGAAGCCTAGGCATGCCTTCCCTGACCCTCCAGGCTTTTCTCTTCCCTGCTCTGAAGCGCTCAGTCCCTTTCAGGCACACTGCTGTTTACCTACCTCCATTGCAAAAGGCATGACTTCCTCTCCTCCTCTTTGTCATCCCCTACCAAGATCCTACTCTTTCCAATAGATGCTCCCCAAGGCTCTGCTGTAGGCCAGCCTGGCAAGATTTCTAACATGATTTCTAATTGCATTCTTGGGTCCGTTCAGAGGATTACCATTGCACACAAGTAAAATCATGCAAAGCAAAACCACTTGATTAATTTTTACTTATGTGTACAATGCAGTGTACGCACACGTGTGTATATGAACACACACACATGCATACACAAACAGATGCCAGAGCAGGGTGTTAGATATCACCCTCCATCTTGTTTTTGTTTTTGTCTTTTTAACGAAGTCTCCCTATGGCTGGCTGGCCTGCCCCCCACCACTGGAACGGGCAAACACAAGCGGCCATACCCAGCTTTACATGGGTGTCGGAGATTCAAACTCAGGTCCTTGGGCTTGCACAGGAAGCACTTGCTCACTGAGCCATCTGCCCAGTCCCCACCTCAATTCTGAATCTACCAAGCACAATTACGTGTATCACACTATTTTCACACAGCAACTTTGCTCATCTATTCTTTCCACTCTCCTTTCTCCCTTCATCTTATACCCAAAGACATGCGTCACCACCCTCCTTCTTCCTGGCAAGTGCCCGCACTTACTTCCTCTCTCATCACCCTTCATTGTTCAGTGCTCACCTGTCAATCAAGCCCATGGCCTTCACTAGCATCCCCAACACCTACTGGCCTGGCTAGCCCACAGTGGACATTTGGAAAAGATTGATTGAATGACTAAGTGTAAAAACTAGATGGATACTGTCTAAGTTGTAATTTATGGGGAGTCTTTCCCATTAAAATATGAAACTCTATTTACAGATGGGCAAAGAGCAGCTGTTTTAGCTCCAAAACCTAAATAAGCAGTGTACACCTTACTTGTGTACCCACACACAAAGCCTATGAACTGGTAAACCATAAGTTAGCAACATCCTCTTGCTTTGGTTCCCAAGTGCAGAGATTACAGGTATGACCAGCACACACAGTTTCTTTTTAATTTTATTTTTACATTCTAATTACAGAAACCAAAACACAGTACAGCACTGGGTGGGTGGGTGGGGGGATCAAAAATGAGAGAAACCCGGAGCTCATGCTGCTCAATGTAAAGCTAATTTCCTTCATGAGGATGCAGAGAGCAGGCACTGTCATTCTGTGCTGATAACGAGGCGAAAGTGGTGTGCCATGTTTGTGTTCCCTGCACTCAAGAGGCACAAGTGGGAGAAACTCAAATTTGGAACCAATTTAAACTACAAGAAGAGACCCTAGCTCATGGTAGGTAGGTAGATAGATAGATAGATAGATAGATTTTAAAACATACAGCTAGAAGAACAGGCTTTGTTGTTGCCTGTTTGCCTCACAGTGCTCTAGATAAAGCCCCATGGCTGAATTAAACCCCCAGCCCGCAAATGTTTTCTTCCAAAGTTACATGCGGTCTTACTGAATAAGAGTCACACTTCTAAGTGTTTACCCAATTGAAAAGTTGACATGTATGTCTTAGCAACCTTATTGATAACCACTGAAAACTGAATCAGCAACTAAAGGTAGGAAATGAACAGAGGAAGTGTAGTATGTTTAGACTCCAGCCAGGGAAGCCGACTCATGCCTTCTTCAGCCATAATCACAGAAGCTTCCTCCTGCAGCAGATGGGAAAGAAATTCAGAGACCCACAGAAGGACAGTACGCAGCAAGTGAGAGACCTTGGAACACTCAGCCCTAAATGAGTCATCTCCATCAAATCCCTCCCCCTCAGGGCTCAAAAATCCTGAGGAAGAAGAGGCAGAAAGAGTGTAAGAGCCACAGGAGAGTGAAGACATCAGAAGAGCAAGGATCTCTAAGTCAACATGATCAAAGCTCATATGAACTCAAGTCTGAGGCAGCAAGCACACAGGGTCTGCACCAGGTCAAACTGATACATCTCAGAGTCATCTGGGAAAAGGGAGACTCTTTGAAGAATTGCCTCCTTCAGATTACCATGTGGGCAGGTCTGGAGAGATTGTTTTAATTAATGATAGATGGGGGTAGGGGCTGGGCACCATCCCTAAGCAGATGGGACTGAGCTCTTGTGCAGGATAACCACCCTAAAATCCATAGACCCAACAAAGCTAAGTAACAAGGAAGGCCCAAGGAAGGATGCTTGTATCTCACTCAGAAGGGAACACAAAACAGACATCTGAAGTAGATGGAGAGGGAGGGAACTGGATGGGAGAGGTGGTAGAGAGGGGAATGGGGGTGGGTTCAGGTGTGAGGAAAGTGGGGAGGGCTGGGAGAAAGAATGGAAATCATGGGAAGGCATCTCCAGGACAGGGAGGCTCCTTGGAGCCTATGGTGGTGACCCCAGCTGAGACTCCTAGCAGCGGGGCATATGGAGCCCAAAATGGCCATCCCCTGTAGCAGGCAAGTCTTCCAGTGGAGGTAGGGGGACACCAACCCACACACAAAACCTTTAACCCAGACAATCAATGACTGGTCCAAACATGAGTTGGATGCCATGAGAGAGAGCCCACCACTGACACTAATATTCTTCTATACTTCTAAACAGAAACCTAACATAAGAGTCATCTGAGAGGCTTCATCCAGCAGCTGATGAAAACAGATGCAGAGACCCACAGCCAAACATTAGCTCATGGAATCTTATGAAAGAGGGAGAGGAAGGGGTGAGTCAGAGAGGCCAAGAAAACCACCAGAAAACCTACACAATCAGCTAACCTGGACTCATAAGGGCTCACAGAGATTGACCCACCAACCAGAGAGCGTCCATGGGACAGATCCATGCCCACACACACATTTGTAACAGATGTACAGATGCACAGCTTGGTCCTCATGTGGGACTTCTAACAGCAGGAGCAGGGGCTGCCTCTGACTCTGTTGCCTGTCTTTGGGGCCCTTTCCCCTAACTGAGCTGCCTTGTCAGGTCTCAATAGGAGAAGATGTGCCCAGTCCTACTTGATGAGCCAAGGCGGGTTGATATCCAGGGAGGTCTCCTCTTCTCTGAGAAGAAAGGGAGAGGGCATAAGAAGAGACAAAGAGGAGAGATAGAGGGACTGGGAGGAGAGGAGGGAGGGGAAGTTCTGATTGGGATGTAAAGTAAGTTAAATAATTAATTAAATAACTAAATAATTAATGAAAATAGCTGAGCCAGTCAGCAAGGCAGTAGGCAGCACTCCTCCATGGGCTCTGCTTGTGTCCCTGCCCAGGTTTCCCTCAGTGATAGACTGTGGCCTGGGATGGAAGGCAAATAAACCCTTTCCTCCCCAGTTTGCTTTTGGTCAGAGTGTTTTATCACAGCAACAGGAAGCAAATGAGAACACATGAGATGAAAACCAACAGAACTAAGGTACTGTGTGATACCAGCACTCGGGAAGGAGAGGCAGAAGAATCACAAGTACCGGGTCAGCCTGGACTGCATAGTAAGGCGCCATCTCAAATACCAGAAGAAAAACGCAGAAGCACCAATACAGAAAGCACCTGTTTTGGTTGCTTGGTCAGTCAGACTTGAGGCAGGATCTTGCTATGTGGCCCTGGCTGGTCTCCCACAAACTTAAACATCCTTCTGCCTAAGTCTTCCTCGTGAATTACAGGTGTGTGATCCCACCGCATTTGGCACAAAAATGACCATAAGATAAAACAATGACAGCTGGGGTACACAGACCAATGGCAGCAACCTGATTAGCACGCATGAGGTTCAGGGTTCAATTCAAAGCACCACCACTATATATAGATACATATATATATGCACACAATATATATTTAATAAATATGTGTGCATATATTCAACTTTTGTTCATATCTATCAAAATTAATGTTTACAAATAGCAATGCTAATACAGAAAGGGAAAACTATGTGCATGGGACAGGGTACATGGGATTCTGCACTAGCTAATTTTCCATAATTCTAAAATTGTCCTAGAAAGTAGTCCACTGCTTTTTAAAAGATTGACAGATGAGTAGGCTGCATTCCCAGCAATAGCGGTCAAGTTGCCCCTGTGGTTAACTGAGCAGTTTACAGATGCATTACTGCCAGCACTGCTGATCTGTACATCCCACGAGCGCATCAACAGGAATAGCAAGTGCTTTTACGTAACATTCCTGTTCGCTTTCGTTTCATTTGTAAACCTGTAAATAGAAGAATCCTTAAGATGCTGCTTTGGTCACTGTTCACTTTTATTATAAAATCTTTTGACTCATGGTAAGTGTTTGATATATAGTCTCCCTGCTTATGGATACGTTCCAAAACCACTGCCAGATGCCTGGAGCCATAGACAATGCTGAACCCTATTTGTACTGTATTTATGTGATCCATACTTACCTGGGTCTAAGTTTAATTTGTAAATCAGGCACAGAAAGAGGTTAGAAAGAGGTTAGCAATAACAGAGTGTGGCTCTTAGTGACCTCAGCATATGACGTTTTTGTCTTCATTAAGTTGAGAACTCACCTTTGCACTGAAGGAAACGCTTTATTGGTTCCCCTTGGTGTATCCAGATACTTTTCTACATTACGACTATTATTAGGTAATATAAGGGTTAGTGTGCATAATCCTTTCAATACCACAAGTTGCTCTGATAGATGAACAGTTAACTAAACACTGGAGGGCAAGCAGCACATACAGGGTGGACGCACTGGATAAAGTGATGATTGGTGAGCTGGCAATAGAGTTAGTCACACTACTCAGAATGACATGTAATTTTAAACATATGAGTGATTTCTAGAATCCTCCACTTAACGTGGCCAGGCTGCATTTAACTGTGAAGTAACTAAAAATGCAAAGAGAAACCAGGAATGAGGAGCTCACTGTATTCCTATTTACAGGGAGAGCTTCCGCAGCCCTGTCCTTGATGGTGATAAATGATCAACAGAACGTCTTTCTTTAAGCACACATTGTTAGCACTTATATAGTATTGATTGCATTTTATGTACATTTATAGTTAATAGCTGTTGCATAGATGAGTTCACTCGAGATAAGACAGCATTTGCAAAACAAATAAAGCATTTCCATTGTATATAAAAGATATTATCTTAATTTCTGTATTCATAATCAGCCCAATTATCTGAATTTTCACTCTAAGCCAACCATTTTAAGATTCCTACAAACCTCAAACCAAAGCCAGGAAGTTCAACTTAACAAAAACACCGCTGCACATGTATTTTGTTCACCCACATTCGTGAGAGAAAAATCAAGATCTCACTAGACCTAGCTTAGTGCCAGGCATTCTCAGTATAATGGACTCTACAGGCAGAGCAATCCTTTCCCCTGGCTTAGAGCCTTTTAAACTAGCGAAATGTTCTTTTGTGCTGTTGCTACTTCTTTTAAGTGCAGTATATTATAACCACTTATTCCAAAAGAAAATTAAATTTAACAGTGAAATTCTGCAATGTGCTCTGTATCTTAAAGTGGATTACAATGTGGCAATAAGCTTCCATTACATATTGAAGTTCCATTAAAGAAAATTTGTATTGACATACATTTATCAAACAGGTTTTATTTGCTAGACTTATGAGTTAACTAAACATTTGTCTTACTTTGAAATATCAAAAAAACTTTTGCTCAAAAATGTCTCAATTGGGGGCTGGAGAGATAGCTCAGAGGATAAGAGCACTGACTGCTCCTCTAGAGGTCCTGAGTTCAATTCCCAGCAACCACATGGCAGCTCACAACCATCTATAATGTGATCTGACACCCAGGCAGAGCACTGTATACATAATAGTAAATAAATCTTTTTTAAAATGTCTCATTTGGCAAGACATTCCAAAAGTTGCGATAGTGGCACTTATATCCTAGATATAACCAACAGCTCTCTAACTGGACTTAATACCCACTCCAGGAATTCATACCTGGAGTTTTACAAGGTTTACAACCTAGCCCATTTCCTGGTGGGGTGGGGGTAGGGGTGGGGAAAGCCATCCATGGTCCATAAAGGAGAACTCACTACTGCACTTTCCTAAACCAGTGTAATTTCCAGCTGCATCCTAAGTCCTTATTCGTGTTCCCACAGAGAAATGCAGCTCTCACCTTTCATCAAAGAAGCTTCTCTTTGCAGCAGACACCACTACAGAAACACATAACTCGGGGTGGAGAGATGGCTTAACAGTTGAGAGAACTTGTTCTTGCAGAGGGCCAGGATCCCAACACACACATGCTGGCGCACAGGTACCAATAGCTACAGTCCCTGGGGAGCCTGATGCCCTCTTCTGACCTCTGCCAGGACCAAGCACACACATGGAACACAGACACACATGCATACATGCAGGAAAAACATGCATACACATAAAATGTTTTTTTAAAACAATTTTAGAAATCTACAGGTGGTCAAAATGCAGAAAATGTGCAGCCCCAATTAATACATCTACAACACGATCCTACACCTAAGACTCAGAAACATTACAGGTGAGGGAGGAGAAAGACTGTAAAAGCCGGAGCATCAGGATCGTGTGTATATGGCAGGAGAGCTGCACCCACTAGATCTTAACAATACAGTTTCTTTAGCATGACCTGCATATGACACCATCAGTTAACATGCCAATTGGCTAGGGGAAATTCTCACCAGGCTCTGGGCCTAGATGAAGAGCTACAGGCAACTAATGGTACCTGAGAGAGAATCAGTCTTCCCCAGGCTCAAGAGCCAATCTCAGCTGGTCAGCCCAAGCACATATGCATAGAAACAACAAGAAATGGATTAGGCAAGGTATCAGGGGGAATGGGAGGCATTGGAGGAAGGGGAGGGAGAGGGGGGAGCAGGGAAATAATGTAAATGTATTCATGTATGACATCTTTACATCTTTCAAGGGAAAAATAAATGTTTCAATGTCTAAGTTTGCTAAAGGGGGTCATATCCTTCCTTGGCCTGTACCATAGCACCCCGAAATCTCTCAAGACTCTGAGATCCATGTCTTTGGTCATCTGCCTGCCCCTAGAGACCTTAGTCTGAGGTCTCTATCCTGGAAGCTAGCCTAGCATCTGATAAATTGAAATAATGGTTGAGTGGGAGACGGAAGATGGGCACTGTGTAGGAAGAAGAACTACTAAAAGAAAGATGTGCACATGGCTGAGGAAATGGCTTAGCTGTTAAAGAGCAGAGCACTTGCTGCTCTTGAAGCCTTGGGTTCAGCTCCCAGCACTGACATGGAGTAGCTAACAATCACGTCTAACTCTGGGAGATCTGACACCCTTTTCTGGCCTGCAAGGGTGCCTGCATTCACACACAGACACAGACACAGACACAAACAGGCACTAATGGGATACACACACTTGAAAAATAATATTTACAAGACACCAGGAAAAGGAGAAATGAATTTCATTCTCTCAGTACAGCCTAAGTGTACAAAAAAAGATTTAGATTCTTGTTTTTGTGGCATCAAAACAAAGTTTGTAGATCACCCTTTTTTTTTTTTTTTTAACATTTGAAAGTAGGTTTGATGACCATGAACCAAATTACTGAAAGCCCCTCCAGCTGGGGTGGTTACATCATTGAACAGCTGGCTTGGCCACCTTGCTCTGGTGCCTACTCACAAGAGCCCAGATGGAGCCAATAGCAGGGGATGAAACAGAGAGGGCAAAGGGTGTTTTAATTCAACAGAACTCTCTGAAGTCTTTCCACTTGAGAGAGAGAAAAAGAAATAATCCTAACTTACTCTGACACCTGGGAAGGGGTGTAGTAGGGACCTGATGAAATTCACAAGAAAATTAATAAAAGTCTGAACACTGACTCCAAACTAGAGTCAGAACTTTAAAACCGAGAGGGGGTATGAAAAATATCCAACCCAGTGACTCATGCAGATAACAATAGTGCTGCTCAGAATAATAGACATGTCCCAGCTGTGGGTACAACTGGTCCTATCACAAGGTGCTCCCCGACATGCATCTGGCTCAAGCCATCTGTGACTCAGGTTACCCTGGAATGGACGGCAGGAGCTAGAACATCTCCCTCAAATAACGCCATTAAAATACAAACCATCTTAAGTCTGCTGGTCACATTAAAATAGTTAAAAAAAAAAAAAAAAAAAGTAAAGCTTTACTTAACCCAGTTTTCCCTCCCAAATCTTTCATTTCAACAAACCTTCAGTATAGAAATTATTGCACTCTTTTATTTTATACTCTCCAAAATCTGGCATTTATTGTACATTTTTATGTATCTCAGTTTAGACTAGCCACATTTCCAGTGCCCAGCAGCCCCATGTGGTAGCAGCTTTCCTACTGGAAAGCACAGGCTTAGAATTTGAAGGTTCAAAGGAGCGGCCAGCATATAGGTGCTCAGCCTTTTCTATAGATGCAGCTGGACACAAATGCTTACAAATACTTTTAAAGCAAGCCTGATGCTGCACGCCTATGATCTCAGCACTTCAGAGGTAAAAACAGGAAGATGAGGTGTTCAAGGCCACCTTCAACTAGGAAGTGAATTCATTAGCCAGCCTGGTCTACACAAGACTTGTCTCAAAAAAAGTAACGTTTTTTTCTAATTTGCTATTAATGTCTTGAATCCTCTAAAACTGCCTTGGTGTGGCATAATCAGAAATATTAAAAGAGATGAAAATGTATCTCAACCTACAGCTTTGAGCTCCCACCTGATGAGCCTGTACCACTCCCCGCATTTGCTCTTCTGACTCCACTTTCACAAAATGCTTCCTTCAAAGGCCCAGCCCGGATGCCAGCACATGCAAATATTGTGATTGTGTGGGTGAGAGAAGAAGCCACAGCAAGTGATGGAGGTCAAGGCACAACTTACAGTCTGCTCTCCTCTGTGTTCATGTGGACTCCAGGGATCAAACTCAGGTTGCTGGGCTTGCACAGCAAACACCATTGACCCACAGACCCACCTTTTTAACTCATCTACCCACAGTTCTCCTCAGGGCTATTGATGAGCCCAGTGGACACTGCACTGACTGTGCTCAGACACTGGATAGTATTGTATTCCTCCATCTTTCTTTTTCTGTCTTAATTTTTCATCATCTAAAATTTTCTATTTTTCATTGATAGATAGGTGTATATATTTTGTGTGTTACAGCCTATTTCAGCACGTGTCAAATCAAACCAGCTGACTTGTCTATCACCTCAAACATTCCTTTGTACTAAGAACACTCCAAATCCCCTCCACTAGCTATTGTGAAACACACAATTAAATATCGCCTATGAACCACAATATGACTGGCTCAGCCAAATAACCTAAATGGTGTAATAGTGGCACTATTATTCTGGGGACAACCAATCGCTGTTTAATTGGCTGGAGAAACTCAACCCCAGTTGGTATAGCTACAATACAACCTCTACCCCTGGCTCAGGAAGTATTTCAAAAGATGGAGCAGAAAGATTTTAAGAACCATAGAACCAGGACGCCTGCTGCCGGTGTCTTCTAGACAAGACAGTGACGCTGTAGCCATGAAATCTAAATAGCATGGCTGGCCAGACAAGACTTGCATAAGGACACCGCCAGTCAGCACGCCAATTCAGACAGGTGAAATTTCACAAGGTCCCACCCCTAGAGGAAGAGCCACAGGCGATCAGGGGAAACCAGTCTTCTCCATGGACAACCCCCCTGAGAGGTTATCCAGTTGCAAATAGCCAGCCGTAAACACATATACATAAAAGCAATACTTAAATACTTAGTGGACTCAATAGTGTGTGTGTGTGTTGTGGTTTATTTGAAGCAGGGGTTATTTGTAGGCCAGGGTGGCCTTGAACTTACAGCAGTCCTACAGCTTTTCAGTAGGATAATTAGGAGATCCCTCTAAAGTGCTAGGACCACAGGCATGAGCCACCAGCTCTAAGCCCTGACCTGAACCATCAGTTCAAATACAGCTAAACTGTAATCTCAATCAGTGATACAAATTTGCCTTTGAGCTCACATACATCCACTTTGTTCTTGTAAAGATCTGGGCTCCATGGCCCTCCCCAGACAAAGTGGCCTTTTGAGTCCACAACATTAAAATAGAATTTCTTTTTTGTTGTTTGTTTGTTTTTTTGGGTTGGTTTGGGGTTTTTGTTTGGTTGATTGGTTTGGTTTTTGCTTATTTGTATGTTTTTTGAGACAGAGTTTCTCTGTGTAGGCTTGGCTGTCCTGGACTCGCTTTGTACACCAGGCTAGCCTTGAACTCACAGATATCTGCCTGCCTCTGGCTCCCTGAGTGCTGAAACTACAGGTGTGCACTACCATACCCAGCTAAAACAACAGAATTTCTAAAGGACCTAGAAAGTACTTTGAAGCCCATGATGTTTTGGAAGTTTGGGGCAAATGGTTCACTTTATTCAAAGAGCTGAGTGATTATAGCAAAACATTAGATACCTACCCAATATCTATGTGCTCAGCTTCCTTGGTAAGTGTGTGTATGTATGTATGTGTGTGTGTTATTTATTTTATGAGTATATATATATATAGAGAGAGATATAGCATATATTATGTCTGTGTGATTTATTTTATGTATATGAGTGTTCTATCTACATTGCACCTACATGCGAGAAAAGGGTATCAGATCACATTATAGATGGTTGTGAGCCAGGTTCCTAGAATTTGAACTCAGGACCTCTAGAAGAACAGACAGTGCTCTTAACCACTGTGCCATCTCTCCATCCCCTAGCTGTGCCAATTAGAAAGTCTAGCGTGGTATAAACTTGTGAGGTCTCCTCATAGGATGGACAGGGTAACTGGTTAGAGGAGACTGTTCTATCCTAGTAGTACAATGAGCACGCACACACACACACACACACACACACACACACACACACACACACACACGCACACGCGCACACACACAAGTATAATCATCATCCTGTGTGATGAGGCAAAACACTAAAAGACAACAAAACAAGACAGGAGGAGCCTGGGTTCCTGACACTGTAAGTCACCCTACTGTCCCTGTACTTCCTGTGCCTCTCTCAAATGACAGAAAAACTTCTATCTTGTTAAACCACTATTATTTTTGGTCTTCTGAAATATACAACTAAACTTTATCCTAAATATTAAGATAATATAAGCAGCTATAAAGCAGAGATGATTCTGAAGGAGAGTCCTGCTTAAAGGCAAACACGTATGGCCTATCATGGGGAACTAAACAGGAGCTTGTAGATTATATCTCACATTATTTAAAAAGTAGGCCATGTAAATACACACACACACACACACACACACACACACAGATATTTATTTAGTTTATCACAAAAGATGCATAAAATGCTACACAAGGAGCTAGGGTTTCTCAGTAACAGAGCCTTTTCCCAGCATGCCCCAGGACCTAGTCAATTTGCAACACTAGAAAAAAAAAAGTCAGAAATTATTTGACCTTTTAATTCTGGAACTTTTATTTTCCTTTAAAAATGTGTGTGCCCATTTGTGCCCCAGCACTTGTGTGTGGGTCAAAGGACAAGTTTTAAGAGTCACGTTCATCCTTTCCACCTGTGGGTGCCATGGGTCAGGTCACCAGCTTGACAGCAAATGCTTCTATGTCCAAGCCATCTCATTGCTCCTCCTTTAGTTGTTGTTTTTTAAATCCAAGTGCAATTCCCTACAGTGTTTGAAGTGATACTGATGAAGGATTTGGGGCCATTGTTTTTTTTTTTTTTTCCATTTTCTTATGTGTGGTATACAGTCCACATGTATGTGTGTGCATCTGGGGGCCTGGAGTTGACATGTCAGTCACGCCTCCATCCCTTTTCTACCTTATTTACTGAGGCAAGGTCTCTCAGCCAAACCCAAAGGTCCCCAGTGCACAGTGAGTCACTTCTTAGACTAGCCTTGCTCTGGGGATCTCCTGCCTGTTGCCTTCTGAGGTTGGGACTGTAGAGGGCAGATCACGGCAGCGTTTGAACAGGTTCTGGAGCGCCAAGCTACAGTCATCATGTGTGTGTATTATAACCACCTAGCAACCAGTAGACTAGAATAGCTGCTCATGTATTCACTCAAATACTAAGTGAGAGCCTACTATACACCACTGTTCCAAGAGACAGAGATGCAGAACTGAAAACTAAATTGAAATGCATGCAAATAATAAGGAGTTTTGAAATCAAGAAAGAAATGGGAGTGTGAAACCGAGAACACAAAGGGTGTCAGAACTCGGTAGATACCGTTGGCAGGCCACAGGTCTCAGAGCTCCTGAGGGACAGGCAAGGAGAGAACCAGACCACAGAAAGGGGGCAAGAGCATAATGGAGCTGGAGAAAGAGTTCCAGGTCTCATGACTTCCTACTTCCTGTGAGACCATCACAGAAATCTTCCTTGACCTAAACTACTCGAGACACTGGAGGAAGATCACCCAACCACGAGAGGACAGGGAAGACCCAGCTGTGGGAAGGCACCTTTTCAAGAACAGATTCAGGAGCACCTAGACTGTGTCTCACACTGAGGAAGTGGTCATCAGCCAACCTGATGGATCACCTGAGTCAATGCAGCCAACTATATTCCTGAATGAACGGCCCCATTAGTTTGGAAGTAAATCTGCTTCATTTGAAGTAATTTCTTCACTAGACAGAACTGAATCCATCTTTATTGCCTACCGTTTTTCACCCATTAGAGAGAATAAAATTAGCATGCCAACAAGATTACACTAAAGCCACTATGTGCATCTACAGAAATAAACATTACGACTTATTCTGTTACTTTTGTTAGCGTTAATCCACATTCAGAAAACACAAGAATCTCCACAGTTATGTGGAGAGTGGGAACTGACTCTGACATGAACTCTAGTGCCCCATATTTGACCACCTCCCCTTGGTAAGGAGGCCTGTTGGCGCTCAAAGAAAGAATAAGCAGGCTACCAAGATGAGACTTGATAGCCTACGACCATTTAGTGGGGGAGGATGTCCCCCTCTGTTATAGACCTGAGGAGGGGAATAGGGTGAAAGAGGGAGGGAGGGAGGAATGGGAGGATACAAGTGATGGGATAACAATTTAGTTGTAATCTGAATAAATTAATTACATAAAAATAAAAGTAAAAAAAAGAAACATTAAATAGAAAAAAAAAAAAAAAAAACAGAAAACAAGAAAAATAGCAGCAAAACTGCAAAAGACAAAGGGGGTTTTCAAAACTCATTCAAATACCCAAAATCATCACAAGCAAAGAAAAAAATATTCCCAAAATGACCTTGGATTTTAAGCAAAGGGAGTCTCCATGCTTCTGAGATTACAGGGTTGGCTGAAACTGAAAACTTGACTAGCTATACCCCAAGACACCGCAGAGATGAAGTAAGCAGCCGAAGCAGCCCCGAGTTGTAAGATGTGGCAAACGGGAAGCTGCAGATGCTTTTTGGCTTTGTGCAACCTCCAGAGACCCCAGGTGGAAACTGTGAAGTAATAGACATGATTTGGCGTTTGAGACTGCGAGGGGTACACAGAATGAAATGGAACAAACATCAGGGAAAACTGAGATTTCACTGGTGTGATTCCCCAAGTGGACGCCCTCTGCCTACTAAAACAGCTATGGGAGTCCTGGCATCCTCACACTCGTTCATGACCAGGGCTAGAATTTCCTCCTGTGACTTTCATCATTTCTAAGAGCGTGCTCACCTTCCAAAGACTTGAAGCCTCTGAAAGAGGGTTTTAAAAAAAAATTTTTTTTAACTGAAAAAATAAAACAATAAAAGTCTATGACATAGTAAATCCATTTCACTATTGTACTCCTTACTGTTTCAACAGCCAACATGTCATGCTGTGGTTGGCTCCCCAGCACAGGGCCCTGCTATGTCATCGGGGTTGAAAGCAACACTCTTCATGCTTCTGAGCTCAAAACTGAGAGCACACTTCCTGCTGATGGCCCCCCAGCTGATGGATGCTGGCTCCAAGCAAGCTGACAGAACACAGAGAGCATCTTCACCTTGCTTCTCTTTTATCAAGATCTGGAAAGGTTGCAAATCCTAAAATTGCACCAATTCTCTCAACAAACACATGTCTTCTGTTTTTGAGGTTATTTTGTTAATCCTCTTATCAAATTAGCATCATGTTTCTTAAGGTGTGGTCTGCTGCCCCAAGGCTTCAGGGATAATTGGTCAAGCCCTCAGATGCCTAGGCCTCAGGAGCATGGAATCAAGGAATATGGATTCAGGGCCCAGAAATCTGTGGCCTTCAGGTATGGATGTTCCTTCTTAGGGACATTTAAGGCTGGGGATACTGGACCATTCACGTGCTGGCCAAGTCTGCCATCATCACACAAGGAGCAGTCAAATAGATGCACTCTCTCGATTAAAGCCATTGATATGTGACCACCAAATTGGTACAGCTTGGAATGCATCTAGCCCAGCCGTCCTTGCCCCTCCCTCCAGAGACATTAGGCAACAAACGCACGTGTGGAGGTCAGAGGACACCTTGCAATGGTTGACTCTCTCCTGTCACGTAGGTCCCTGGAGTCAAACTCGGGTGTTCAAATTCAGCAACAAGTGCCTCTTCTTCCTCTGAACTCCTCCCCCTAGCCCTGGCAGACATTTTGGTTGTCATAATCAGATGATGTCTCTAGCATCCAATGACAAGAATATGTAGCTAAGCATCCTGGCAGAACTAAGCGCACAGTCAGACCCCAAGGACGGAAGTGTCCATGTGTGCTGCACGTGAGGACCTTTGTTGAAACCTGTCATTTGCCTAAGTGGTATAAAATTAAACATAAACAAAAAATATCCATTTTGTTGTTGTTGTTGTTGTTTTGTTTTTTCCCTTGAGACAGGATTTCTCTTTGCAGCCTTGGCTGTCCTGAACTCGCTTTGGAGACCAGGCTGGCCTCAAACTCACAGAGATCCACCTGCCTCTGCCTTCCAGAGTGCTGGGCTTACAGGCGTGCGCCACTGCACCTGGCTTCTGATGTCCTCCTTTTGATGGATTTCCAGTTCTAATGCTGTGGTGGAGAGGGACCCATCTCCCTCTACAGAGACCCAGGGAGACGCTGCAGCTGTGGAGTGTCAGCATGGAACCCAGACGGGACCAATTTCAAGTCCCCCTGTCAATTGTAATACACTAATCATAAGAAAAGGAACAGGGGCTGGCCTGTGGCTCAGCAGGTAAAACTGCTTATGGCCAAGGCTGAAAACCAGAGCTCAGTCCTCAGAACCCACATGGTGAAAGCAGAGAACTGACTCCAGCAAGTTACCCTCTGACCCCCACATGCTTAGTGTAGCACACGTGCTCACACACACACACATACATGCATGCACAAAATAACAGATAATAAGTGTAACAATAAAAAATCACATTTTAATTAGGATGACAGTGGTTGTATAAGGACAGTGATGGCTACAGCTACAGAATCCTCAGAGCAGAGCAGCAGCAGCCACCACCCTCTGCTCACTGGCTAGACTCAATTCTCTAGGCTTCCCAGAAAGTCTGCAAAATGTGCTACTGCCTCCTGTTTGTTTAAACCTGCTGAAACCAGTCACTGTCCATTTCACTTACTTCAACTACATTATCAAAAAAAAAAAAAAAAAAAAAAAAAAAGTTGTAGGACCATTCATTTGTACCAGCACCACAACTTCATTTCATGGTTGGAACCTTTGGTCCTATATATTTGAAACACCTTCACCCTAATCTCTGTGCAGCTCCTTGAGGAATAACACCTTCCTCGGCTGTGCTGGGCCCTAAACGCTGACTAGTTGCTCATTTTAGAAAATTTAAGGTAAACCTATGAAAATAAAATTCAAGAAAACTTCTAAACCAGAGAGGTTTTGTTAGACTGGCTGAACCAGCAATGGTTGGCTGAGAAAATGCTGCCACCTTGTGGCCAATGTAAGAACTTGCCCTTTAATGGCTGGTTCCCAGCAGAGTGGCCTTTTTAATAAAAGCCTTCCTCCACCCATGAGATCCATGTACTACCATTGAAATCCTGTTGAAGAAGTCAGCACAGTGACACGTGCCCACAATCTCAGCGTTGGAAAGATGGAGGCAGGGGAACCATGATCTCAGGGCTAGCCTGAACTACATCACAAAACTCAAAAGCCAAAGACAAGCTGGGAATAGAGGTTCAGGTCTGTGATCCCAGGACTCAGGAGATGGAGACAGAAAGAAAAGAATTCCTTCAAAGTCATACACAGTATGTCCCAGACCATTCGGAACTGCATGACACTGTGTCTTTATAAAGAAGAGAAAGAAAAGAAAGGTGGAGGAGGAGGGGCTAAAGGATGAGAAAATATTAAAGAAATCTTCGCGCTAATAAATGTGGGCTTCCTTCCTAACCTAGAAGTCCTGGTTTTCAAAAGCAATTTGGATTTAAAAATGAAAAAGTGGGGTCTGCAGAGGAGAGCCAGAAGTGGCAACGTGACTTCCTCAGAAACTCTAGTCTCCCCTCCACGGCTGGAAGGTCTCACATGGCCCAGTGAGCTCACCACACAGGCCTTTCCTCCAGATCCTGCCTTACCTTCTCCGTAGGTTAGAAATGTCCAAAACTCTATAGACCTCTTGAGCTCGAGAACCCTACAGAATGCATCTGCCCAGCAGCCTCTGCGTGGATCTGACTGGGGCAGGGCCGCAAGTGCAGACTTGTCCAACAGAACTTTCTGCAGTGGCGGACACAGTCCACATCCTCAGTACAGGATGACAAGCACTTCACTCATGTTTGTGGTTTTTTATTTGTGTGTGCGAGAGCGTTTTTGCCTGTGTGTATCTCTGCGCACTGGCTGGTCATGTGGGTGCATGCCTTTAATTCTAGAACTCAAGAGACAGAGACCAGACCATCTTTAATTTTGAAGCCAGCCTGGTCTACAGAAAAAATTCCAGGACAGCCAGGACTACACAGAAAAAAAAAATCTTGAAAACAAAACAACCAAAATAAAAAAAGTTAAATATGATAGTGTGTGTGTGTGTGTGTGTGTCTGTGTGTGTGTGTGTTTTCATGTGTGCCATGGCCATGTGCATGTCTGGTACCCACAAAGGCCTATAACTGGAGTTACAGATGGTTATCAGCTGCCATGTGGGTACCAGGAACTGAACCTGGGTCTTTTGGAGGAGCAGCCAGGGTTCTTGGCCACTAAAACAGCTTCCCAGACTTCCGGTGGCCTTTGAACATCCAAAATGTGATTGAGGAAACTGAGAACTAAAGTTTTCATGTTACTTAATTGGATTCCACTGGAGTAGAATGGCTCGTGTGGCTACTGTTATAGACAGCACCACTGCAGACTGTGTGTCCCTAACCCACTCCAACATATTGCTTCCCCAGACCGACCCATCCACCGTCTCACAAAGGTATGTTGTGACCACTAAACGGAATAGTATCACACAGCACGCAGTACAGAGCGTGGCCTTCCCAGAGCACACTGTCCAGCTGGCCAGGACAATAACTAGAAGACCAGAGCACAGGAAACGCGGTCCCACCTCTGTGCTGGAGAGCGACAGGGCGAGCCTAAAGGGAGCCACACAGCTTGACTAGACCTTGAAGGTTAGGAGGCAGTAGGAGGCTCTGAAGCATTTTAGGAAAGGGAAGAGCGGCAAGAGTAAGGAACCAGCAAGGGAGACCAGAACGTCTGCTGGAGACTCAGGTGCTCCATCAAAATCACAAGAGAAAAACCTAGAAAGACTGCACATTAGGAGGGGAAGCCGACCAACATGGGGGTCAGACCAGATGCCCTTGACAGAACTGCAAAATACTAGAACAGGAGGAGGTGGCAAGAGAGGAGCAGCAGACAGACTTTATGTGCAGTGGAAGGAACAACTCTGCAGGGTGAAGGGGAAAGAGAATCCAAGACACACACCAGACAGGAAGTGAGGTGGCCGCTTCCTGTTCATTCCGTGCCCCTCCTTGTGACTGTCCCTGCCTTCCGATCTAGGCTGCACACTGGGCAAAGATGGGACTCAAAGACTCCAACCCCAAAGCTGAGAGCAGAGAAGGAGCCAGGGGGCAAGGCAAAAGGCCCCAAGAGGAAGCGAGTCTTCAAACAAAAACTGAACTTTCACTAGTGTGAAAAATTAGCCCTGAACACTGGTGTGGTTTCACCTGACAAATTAACAGCCTCAGCAAAGACACCTGTTTACAAGTTCCCCTGTCAACTCTAATTAGCACCCAGGGCCACAGTCTGCTCACTGATTCCTGAATTTTCTTTTTCTTTTCTTTTTTTTTTTTTTTCCTGAATTTTCAATGGTTTCTATTTTCAGAATATCCTCTAAACTTGTTCTCTCAAATATAATAACGATGTTATTTTATGTAACGCCTTTTGCAGATCTCAGGATACTAAGAGAGTAAGAGTCCATGTGGAGAGAGAGGACCTACACATTAGCCTTTTATTTGTACCTGTCCTGTGAGGGGAGCCCTCGGAAGGAACTTTTAGTGGAGAAAAGGTCAGTTGCCTATCCAAGATCCCTTAGGCAGTGACAACCCCAGAGTGCTGAGCCGCCCCCTGCCCACCAGAAGCCCCAGCATTTCAGAGGCCAGAGAATTTCAGAGCCCAGCCCCTTCTGCATGGCTTCTCTGCTAGCCCTGCCTGGTGTGGTCCTGCAGCTCTCTGGTTGTCCTGGGGAAGCAGAGAGAAGGGCCACCTCAGAGAAATCTCTCTCCAAAACGCTGCCTTCCCTGGCCTTCAGCTCAGCGCGGTCCTGAAGGAAAATGGCAGGAAGGTCCCCTGCCAAGCCTGAGCTGAAAACTACAAAGTCCTTTCCCCTGTGGCCGCTGTTCAACACTGCAACAACAGGCACCGGTGCCGTGTGCTTCCCAAGGACCGATTTTCCTAAGTGAGAAACTCACACGAAAGAACTCTCCCAATCCTAAGAACTGCAACAGAGGACACAAGACTGCCCTTAACCTGGCCAGGGCTTGGATCTTGTCTGACAGCATGTAGACAAGGCTGGACCAGTCCCACTCTCAAGGTTCCTGTATCTCTACCCTGCAGGAACACAAGGAGACGCCTGAACAGCGCTGACTCAACACGTGTGCATCAAATACCAATCGAGAAAGCTACAGTCTAAATACCCGAATCCAGTGTGATGCTTCCTGGGGAAGCAGCTGGTGATGACTCAATCTGTCTTCTTTCCAGAAACAAATGGCTTGGCTCCCTAGGGAGTGTGAAAATCGGGGGTTCCCCTTCCCAGATTGCCCTGCAGCGACTACCTTACCCGCAGGAGCACAGATCGCAGATGCACTTCCTGTTCACCATCCTTCACCTCGGAGCTTCGACCACCTTAGTCTCCTGGAGGACCCCAACTGCCTGGGACGGCAACCACACTTGTACAGTACCTTGGCCGATGCTATATTTGCTCAGAAGAAAACTTAGGTGGCCTTAAACCCTGTAGTCTATTTCCTTCCTGAAACTGTCCTTGGGCAAAGAAGCAGCACCGAGCCCAACAGAGCGCCAGACTGGCTCAAGTCTGCATGCGGCCCCACAGTGGCTGGGAAGCAGCCAGGGCCCAGGACTGAGTCCTCCATGACCTTCAGGGCATCTTGAGGTGGCAATGACATCACAACTGCTCCCTGTGAGGTCAGACCTCACCCACTTCTTCATCTGGCAGACCCAACACAGGGACTCTCCCACTGGACCTTGGAAAGAAGATGGAGGATGTGTTGGAAGGCTTTGGAAAGCCTGAGTTAACCTATACTACGGTTACATAATGTCGAGGGCCCCTTGCCATCTCTAGGACACATTGTGCTCCTTAAGGAAATGCATGCCCTGCCTTCCAGAATGTTGACCCTGAGTCCTATTTCCAGATCTTCCTGGAAAATCTGAGAATCCTTCACACAGAGCCTACACTGCAAGGGCCACAGCATTGAAGATTCTGCTTCGCCCTCTCATCTCTCTTCCCTAATAGTGAACATGGTCCTGAAAACCACTGCACACCTCTGCCCTGAAATCCCCTGTATCAAAGAACCCCTGGTCTGAGCACATGATGGCTCAGGCCTGTGATCCCTGCACACAGACTGAGACAGGAGGATTGCCGAAAGCTCAAGGCCAGCCTAGGCTGCAGAGTGAGTCTTCACTCTATTTCAAAGAAACAGAAACAAAACTATTCTGGGAATCATGTTTTCACAAGATAGCAGCTTCTTCTGATGATAAAGCAAGGTCAAGGGCCCTGCTCTAGAGCTGGGCCTGGCAGCACGTGCCTAAAATCCCAGCAGCTGGGACAATGAGGCAGGAAGATCACAAGTTCCGAACCAGCCTAGGCTACAAAGCATTTCCCTTTCACAAAATATACAGTAGTGTATAGTGTACTGCTATAGTCGAATGTTTAGATAAACATTGCTGTTTCCTTGTTGTTGTTGTTGTTGTTGTTGTTGTTTCTCTATGTTTGTTTATTTGCAGGTTCTGGGTACAGAAAGCCATGTGCGCCTTGACTCATATGGAGCTCAGAGGACAGCCTGTAGAAGTTGGCTCCCTCTTTCTAACATGTGGGTCCGAAGGCTGGATGGAATTCAGAAAATCAGTCTGGGCTACAAGAGTCCGAGGAGTCGTGAACTGCCCTCAGTGTTGAACTGTCATGTGCTCTGTTTTAGTTTTTGCTTCCATGTCAGACTGAAACAAAACTCAGCAAACCATTGCTGGCTGTCCAAATTCAGTTGGTAGCTGGTTGGTAGAGCCACGGAGCTAAGAATGCTTGACATGTTTAAGTGGTTGAAAAATTAAAATAGTACATGATCTGTGAAACATAAAATTCTAATTTCACTGTCTATAAAGATTTAAATTTTGTCACATTCTACAATAACATTCCTGATTTTGCCTCTTTGCCCACAGAAGCTAAAATATTTACTATCTAACTATTTACAGTTTTCCAACGTGGGCAGTAGAAAGTCGAGGACATACACTCAGTCAGGCAAACCACTTACTCATCATTCTTAAGAAGAACAAAGCTCCTTCCTGCCTTTCTGGTAAAGGGGAATGTAGACATATGAGATGGGACGGGGAGGGAGGAGGCCTCAGAGAGAGAAATGGGAGCTTTTGGTAACCAAACCAAAGCCTGAACACATTACTCATTGCCTAGGACAGGGTCCACCATGTGCACACACCGCTCACCACCAAGGACAGGGTCCACCATGTGCACACACTGCTCATGTCAAGACAGGGTCAACATGTGCACACACTGCTCATTGTCAAGGACAGGGTCTACCATGTGCACACACTGCTTATTGTCAAGGACAGGTCCACCATGTGCACACACTGCTCACCACCAAGGACAGGGTCAACCATGTGCACATACTGCTTACCACCAAGGACAGGGTCCACCTTGTAGTCTTTACAGAGTAACTGCTGCTGGAGCCTAGAATTCTCTTCACTGCCACTTAAACCTTATCCATGTACCAGCTGGCTGTAGTTAAGCCAAGTGTTGAGAAGAGAATTTACTGACTTTGTGGGGCCCTTGTCCTCCATAATGATGAGTGATGAGTGCTTTTCTTTTTTTTCTTTTTTTTTTTTTTTTTTGGTTTTTTTTTTTTTTTTTTTTTTTTTGGAATGTGTTTGTTTTTTGAGACAGGGTTTCTCTGTGTAGCCTTAGCTGTCCTAGACTCACTTTGTAGACAAGGCTGGCCTCGAACTCACAGCAATCCACTTGCCTCTGCCTCCTGAGTGCTGGGATTAAAGGCGTGCTCCACCACGCCCCACTGAGTGCTTTTCTTATTAGTGAGGATAAAGTTGTGATGAGCAAAGGAACCTCAGGACACTCCTTCCTCTGCCCTGGCCTGTGAGTTTGTCAGGAGCTATGCAAAAACAAACCAATCAATGCTGAGGAAAAAAAAAAAAAAAATAGGCCAAGGAAATGTTTCCTGGTTTTGAAGATGATCAGAACTGCAAAGTAGCTCACAACTATGTAGTTAAGCTCAGAGGTGGTGGGCCAGCCTGGGCCTCAGCAGGTCAGTGTGTTTGGCGTGAAAGCCTTGCAATCTGAGTTCAATCCCAGGAACCCACGTAAAGTTGGAAGGAAAGAATTGACTTCACGACTTTGTGCACACACACCACACACACAGTAACTAATACACACTTAAGGCCAGAGATGAACCATTGAGCCACAAAGCTCCACTTAAGGAGAAGGTACCCACCAGTCTGTGACCACGCTATATAAACTTCTAAACCAGCCTCTCAGTGAAATAGCTCTTCAGACCCAAAAATCACGGCCACCCTTCCATCAGCAAGTTAGTTCACAACCAAGCTCTTCTCTAGAACTACAATGGCTTCCACTGTTCACAAGCAGAGCCAGCCTTCTGCACCATAGCAGGCTGCACTCCAGGCTCCTTTCAAATTCAAATGGGAAGGGAAAGAGGGAAAGGCTACTCTTATTTACCCTGAGAAATAAAAATTATATTCATAGAGAAAATTAATAAGAGTTTAATCCCAGAGCTGGAGAGATGGCTCAGAGGTTAAGAGCACTGTTTGCTCTTCCAGAGGTTCTGAGTTCAAATTCCAGAAGCCACAGGGGGCTCACAACCATCTGTAATGAGATCTGGTTCAGCAGGCATTCACACAGGGAGAACACCGAATATATAATAAATAAATCTTTCTTTTTTAAAAAAGAAGTTAATCTCAGAATTTTGGAGGCAGAGGCAGGTGGATTTCTATGCGTTTGAGGCCAGCCTTGTGTACATAGTAAGTTCCAGGACAGTCAGAGCATATAGGGAGACCTTGTCTCAAATAAGTAAGTAAGTAAGTAAGTAAATAAATAAATAAGTAAATTACAAGTGCTATTTTTCACGCTGCTTTATTTGGGTCCTTGTATCTACCATCCTTCTCCACCTCAACCCACTCCAGCTCCTCACACCAGGAAGAAGGGGCACTGAGGCCCTTCCTAGACTTCCTGCTGATTGGGGCCCTTGAGCTCCATGGGGCAAATCCAGTCCTCCTCTCCTCAGGATAGCCCAACTTCTTCTCTTTTTAATTTATTTATTCATTTTACATCCTGATTGCAGCCCCTCCCCTCCTCCCATTCCCCTCACATGCCCCTCCCCTCATTCTCTCCTCAGAGAAGGGGGAGGTCTCCCATGGGTACCAACCTGCCCTGCCACATTAAGTCCCTTCAGAACTAGGTGCACCTTCTCCCACTGAGGCCAGACAAGGAGCCCAGTCAGGGGAACAGCATCCAAAGGGAGGCATCAGAGTCAGCGAGGGCTCCTGCTCCAGTTGTTGGGGGACCCACATAAAAAACAAGCTGTGCATCTGCTGCCTACATGCAGTGGGCCGAGGACCAGTCTGTGCATGTTCTTTGGTTGTTGGCTCAGTCTCTGTGAGCCCCCATGGGCCCAGGTTAGTTCACTCTGTAGGTCTTCCTGTAGAGTGCTTGGCTTGCTTGGCCCCTCCTGCTCCCTCAGTTGTTCCGCTTGGACTTCCCATCTGGAGCCTCTTATATTTTTCTTTCTCCTTGTTGGTGTTGCCCATCCATCTTGTTTTCCAGGTACGATCTCTGTCCCCTATCATTCTTGCAGTTACTTTTCAGAGTTGATCTGATCTTATGTATTTAAATTTTTCTCCCAGATATCAGATAGTTTTTTCTCTGTTGATTCCTTTATTACCACAGTATCTTTCTTAATTTCTCAGCTGTTCTGCTTGTGTCTTTGAACATGCTGAGAAATCATTGTTTTTCAGCTCTCTCTTTCGGAAGTGGGGGGGGGGGGGGGTCTCTACTGATCACTACGTTCCAGAAGAGAATGATTCATGGGGTTGCAAGAGGGTAGTTAGTTTGCTTCAACATGGCTAAGTAACCTATGTTGGTTCAAGCTTTGGGAATCTGACCCTGAGTTAAGCTTACTTTTAGCATCTTTAAGCATAGCACAATTCAGTGAAAAAAACTGCGGTGACAGTAATTATCTTTGTGTAAAAAAAGAGTGAACAAACAATGAACTCTTTGTAAAGGATAGTGACATTTCAAAAAGAGGGGTCTGTAGATGGACTGATGCAACACTCAGAAAGATGGGTTTACTAGATGAACAAAAACTCGCTGATAAGGCTTGGGAGGAGCATCGTGTGTGGCCTTGGCAACAATAAGCCAAAGGTACACAGTTAAACCACAGCTGGCCAGCCGTTCTGGCTGATAACTCCCTAAGGAACCAACCCCTTTGTGTTTAACATTCCCAGTTCCCCCAGTTGTAATCTGTGGAGAACAAGGACGTCCATGTCTCCCATATCTCCCCACGTTTTCTTTTATTTTAAAATAGAAAGGTGGCTGTTGTTGTAGTGAGGCCAAGGTTGAATGTGTTGCCTGTATGGGCTAGTCTAACTGAGACAGGCTAGCATAACAGCATCAGAACAGCTGAGGGCCACGGGCAGGGCAAAAGCCATCGTGGCCATGGTGAACTTTCAAAGGCCCTCCCTAAAGATTTGTGTTTATCTCTCTTGAAAACCCTTCATTTGACTCATCCATAGTGTGAGAGAAATCTGACACATTTTTAGCAGCACAAGCCAGGAAACTGTTGACAATCAGACTATGCTCAAGCAACAGATAGTCTAAAGTGGTCCTCAGTTCATGCATCCTCTTGATAATTTCCACTCATCTTTTTTGCTATAGTAGCAATATAGTTATCATACAGACCATCTTTGACCATCTTTGTATTCCAAACTATTCCTGGGGACTGGGCCATAAAAAAAAAAAAGCCTAAACAAACCTTAGCATGGGAAAGATCATACTGTTCCCTATTACAGTCATGCCTTTTATCCCCCTGACAAGAGGCGTTTGGGTTCTGCACTGACAAGCTGAGAATCACGCATGTAATACAGTCAGTAAACATTCCCGCATCATCCTGGGTCAGTAGCACCGTGTCCTTGTCGTCTCCTTAGGTCACCAGCTTCTCTTTCTCTGGGGCGTCTCCTCTTGGCTGGTATCCAGCCTTCACCTGCTTCCTTCGTCCGGTGTCTCTGGGATACTGGCCAGGTCGGACGCATCAGCGGCAGGGACCACATGGGACTCCACTCTCTGGAAAGACGGCGTATATGATGTTGGAAGAACCCCCGGGCCTTTCCATTGATTCATTCTAGATCATGCCTCTTGACATCGCTTCTGGCTGTGCCTCCTTAAGGCTAAAATGCTTTGGGGGGTAGCAGCAACGGCACTATGCTTTAAAGTGAAAAAAAAACTGGTAATGTAACAGGGCTAAATATAGCATAGTGTGTGGGGACTTAGGTGGGTTGTTTGCCTTTTTTAAAGCTTTTAATTTGCCGTTTAAGCATTTGGTGCTTGTGGTTCTACAAGAGCCGACCCTGTGCTTCCACAGGGTCTTCAGTGATGTGATTAATATTACATAAACTGCAAAATACTTGAAATTGTTTGCTAGAATGAGCAGGACCATTATCAGCTTTTACTTGTAATGGAGTCCTAGAAAGGCTGATGCATAAAGAGCTACTTGAGAAAGCCAAGGCCCAGATCTGACCAGTGATGTTTTCCTGGCCCCCCAACCCCAGGGCCCACGCCGCACCCAGGTTGTGCTCTGCTGTGGGGGGCCCGGGAGCCCTGTCCTCTCACTCTCTGAGACTTCAACCTACTTGCAGGGGAGATCTCATTTCTGTAAGGGTTAATAATTTTGAGTAATTTATGTTGTCTCAATTTTTCATAGCTCTATTGCCTTAGCTGTATGCATCTGATCTTATTTCTTTGATATTGTTTATTTTCTTTCTTTTTGTTTGTTTTTGAGACAGGATTCTCTGTTGTTAGCCTTGGCTGTCCTGCACTCACTTTGTAGACCAGGCTGGCCTTGACTCACAGCAACCACCTAGACTCTCCCTCCTGAGTGCTGGGATTAAAGGTGTGTGCCACCATACCTGGCTATTTGTATTTTTTTAAGATTTGTTTTTTAATTATGGTTGTATGGAGTTTGTGTGTGTGTGTGTGTGTGTGTGTGTGTGTGTGTGTGTAATTGTAAGTGCAGTGGCTGTGGAGCCAGAGATCTAGATTTCCCTGAGAACTGGAGATACAGTCCGTGTGAGCCAGCTGACCCAGATATTGGAACTCACTCTGGTCCCCTGCAGAGCAGTACATATTCTTATCTACGGAGCCATCTCTTTATTATTATTATTTTTATCCGCTACCTTCATTCAGGCAAAGTATTTGCATGCTCAAGTGGGGCATGGATGCAGTAGTGTGGACTGTGTCTCAGAACATGATTCCTCAGACTAGGAGCTCTGGTGTCTGGAATGCACTCGCTATTGCTTCCAGAGACGGGCTTTAACGGGCAGGCAACTACGGCTGTTTGATTTTACTGTTGTGCAAACACACTAGCCAATCACTAATGGTGGGTACTCTGCCTTCATAACTGCTGCGGATAAACAACCAAGAAGAGTGTGGCATATGCTCGGATTTTAGTTAATAATATTATGGAAGCAAGAAAGGTAGGTAAAATAGAATATTTATACCAGATTTACTCTGAAAAGCTAGTAGAGCATGAGGATAAGGGTTAAGCATTAGATCGATTGGAAAAGGATAGGGAGGGAAAATTGTGATATAGTCAAGGTCCACAGGTTTTAGAGATCGCTAAGGCTATGGAAGGTCCTAATTAGGAAGTAAGAAGAGCAGGGGACCCGGATGAGAGACAGAAGTCATGTAGCGGCGTGTGGTGGTGTATGAGATGTGGCTGAAGAGGAGAGAGCAAGAAACGCCTTAGAGTAAATGGGTGGGGACATAAACAGTGGTCCTTAGACCTAACTGAGCCATGTGAAAACAGGCAAAACCATCACGAGACACGTGCTAGAGTAGAAATTAGCAATAGAACTGAGAAGGGAGGAGGGAGATGAGAGAGACGAGAGAGAGAGAGAGAGGAGAGAGACGAGGGGGGAAGAGAGAGAGAGATATTCATGGAGCGACGTGCTGGCACACGCCATTGAGTTAGAGATGTTCTCAGATCCTGCGCCTCCAGTAGAAGTGGGGCACAGGGGCTGTGGCCTCTGCAGCTGCAGTGTTCCAGGGGTGTGGGGGAGGGGGGAGGTTGTAAGTCCTTTACTAATACAACCCCACAGACGCCTGCTCACCTCAGCGCTGGGGCTTTTCCTTGTCCTTACAGTCAGGCTGGTTTTATTTACTTATTTTTTTAATGTTTTGTTACATTTTAAATTTGAATGTGTGTGGGTGTACGTCATGGTGTATGTTGTGGGGCCAGAGAAGAACTTTCGGGAGAGTTGATTTTCTCTTATCAGTAGATGCAGGGGCTTGAACTCAGATGTTCGTTGGTAGCAAGCGCCTTTTCCTGCTGAGCCATCCTGCTGGCTCTGGTTGTGGGTTTTGTTTGTTTGTTTGTTTTTTCAAGAGAAGGTTTCTGTTCGTAGCCTTGGCTGTCCAGGCTTGTAGACCAGGCTGGCTGAGAACTCACATTGATAGCCTGCCTCTGCCTCCCTGAGTCTGGGATTAAAGGGGTGTGCTACCACACACGAGGCTGTTGAGGTTTTTTTTTTGATTTTGTTGTTGTTGTTGTTTTAACAGAATCATTTTCTTGAACTAAATGTCTTTTTTTTTTTTTTTTTTTTTTTTTTTTAACCTTTTTTACCTTTACCAAAAGGGTTTTGTTTCTAGGGCCCATACCCCGGGATTCCTGACATGCTGTTGGGTGATCTTTAGGTTTGGTGGTCAATTCTCCCAAGACTTTTCTACTATATAAAGCCTGATAATAGTGTATTAGTTAAATTTTCTTTCCTTCTTACTTTATTTGGGGAGGGGGGAGAGAGGTGGTCAAGACAGGGTTTCTCTGTGTAACAGCTCTGGCTGTCTTGCAAGTCGTACCAGGTTGGCCTGTAACTCACAGAGATCCACGGGCTTCTGTCTCCCAAGTACTGGGATTAAAGGCATGTGACACCATACTAGCTGGATTTTCATTGATTATAAATGGTCAGACCGTGATGGACCACACTTTTATTCAGCTCTTGGGAAGGCAGAGGAAGTGGGTTTTCTTTGAGTTCCAGGCCAGCCTGGTCTCAGAGTGGTTTCAAGACAGCTAGCTACACAGAGAAACTCCGTCTTGGAAAAAGAAGTAAAGGAAAAGAGGCACCCAGGTTGGGCGTGGTGGTACACATCTACAGTCCTCCCACTGAGGAGGTGAAAGCAGGGGGGTCAAGAGGTCAAGGCCAGTCTAAACAAAAGAAGCACAACTTGAAACAATGAAAACCCAAGAGGTGAGTGTGAGGTCTGGAGCCATGGGCAGAGCGTGCCAAAGTAGGCACTCTCCCCAATGGCAACGCCGTCTCAGGTGTTTATCAGAACCCATAAAAGTGGCCTTTTGCCAGAAGTGGGTATGCGGTGAGGGATGACCACACTTGTTGCACTCTTGTGGTCCCCAGATGTCCAATAGCTGCCATTTTAAGTAAGCCATTTCTGATGCCCGTGTTGTCTACACCAGCGCCGTGTGTCTAAACCCTATGCTGTACCCGTATGATTTTTATTCTCTCACCAGGACTTATGAAGAAAAGGTGGTTATTTAGCCTACAGTTTGGAGATTAAGGTCCAAATGGCTTACAGCAGGCTCAGTGAAGGCTGCCTCATGGCACATAGGAACAGCAATGAGAAAACAAACAAACATTTGGGGGAGCAAATACGTTATTTCAAAGCAGGTACGAGAGTGGGTGTGAACAAACCAGCCTCTAAACCATCCTCTCCTGAGAACTACCCGACTCTGAGAACTGCTTGCCCAAAGATTCTACCACACCTGAGGAGTTGCCACACCCCCAGGAGTGTGGTGTCTGCTGGTCAGGTCTTCATCAACAGTGAATGCTATGGGGGCATATGACACTCAAGAACAGTCTAGTTATTGACTAGAAGAGAGTTAGACTCCCACTCCTAAGTCTGGAGGCCAGTTTTACTTAATCTTCCTATTTATAATATGGCGCTCGTAACCATCTATCCTGAGGCTCGGTGCCCTCTTCTGATGCACAAGCATACATGTAGGCAAAACACTGGTTATATAATAAATAAAGAAAAAAATCTTTAAAAACTATAATAGGGAGCCTCGGTCCTCTTGTCAGCTATTCCCCCCGTCTAGCCACTCTGTGACTCATTGTTTCTGGGGAGGAGACTGAAGTCTTTGATGGGTAACGGCCCATTTATGTGGACCTGGGAGAAGGGATTCATGGACATAAGTGCTTCTTAAAGAGTCTCAAATGGTCTACCTGTTGATAGTGTGATTTTTTTGAAGCACTTTTCACCTCAAGGATAAAAGAAATGTTTATTCTGACATATGTGAGTGGCCATGGCCTCAGAACATAGAGTTTTTATAGTACAGAATAAAGAAAGTTATAAATCAAGGGCTTGAAAGGCACATGTGGTGAAAACTGCAGAGAGGCGGTGTACAGCCACATGGGGTGCTTTGCTACAGGGCCCGCTGCCGTATGATGGCGCCCTTAGTCCTTTAACTGTGAAAACTAGGGTTGTGTGGGTTTTTTTCCCCTCTGTTTTTTTGCCATGCTGGAATTCAGATCTGGGGTCCCATACATGCTAGGCAACTGTGCTATCACTGTTCTGTCTCCTGAGCCTGAGTAACCAACAAATAAAATAAGGTCTAATTTACACATTTTATATAAAAGTCTTCAGTGGACTGAGAGGGCCTCAGTTCAGTTTCATTTCTGGCTCAGGTTAAAATCTACCACCCTGAAACTTTCCTTTTCCCAACTCATGTTCAGTCTCTGTTGACTCTGAGACTCAGGCAACTATTGGTCTGCTCATGCCATTTATAGATTTACCTTTTAAAGAAATTTCCTATAAACGGACCTGTGTATGCATGTAAATTGTACCTGGATTCTTCTCTCTGGATATAGTTTTGAAGTCCATATTGTTATCTCATTCCTCTCATGTTGAGAGTTATGGAGCCCCGCGTTCTATTCGCTCACTGAATGATAGAAATTAGGGTTGCTTCCAGTTCTGAGGCTATTATGAAAAGCGCCGCTATGGAATATTCTACATATCTCTTCTTAGATTACTCTCTAGTTATACAACTCTCATTTTAGTGGAATTTGGAGGGTGAAAATATTATGCACGTGGATCTGCCACTTTATTTGGACAAGGAGAAATCTTCAGCCCCAGTACTCAAAACGACAGTTTTCTTCTTCTTTTCGTCATTAGACACACTATGATGGTGGTCAGAGGACAGCTCTGTGACAGTCAGTTCTCTCCTCCTACCATGTGTGTTCTTGGGATTGAATTTAGGTTGTCAGGCCTGATGACCACTAAATTTACTACACTGAACCAGCTCACAGGATTTTGGTGTCTCCGTAAAACCAGTTTTGTCATGTAAACATGTTTCTGTTTTAATCCCAGGTGTGGGGTATGAGACTGATTCAGGTTCCTCAGCAGCAGATTGTTTGCCTCGTGTGTGCTCTGCCGGGCTGTGATTCTGCCCCCTGAAGCTAGTTGAATTCTGGGGGCTCTAGAGAGCCCATAAAAAGACCAGAGGGCTGTTCCTCCTGCTGGCTTCTCTTCCTGGTTTGTCAAAGAGACAGAAGAAATTGGCTATAGGAGGTGGCCCTTCAGACTCCATATCCCCGCTGTTGGGAGTCTCAGCTAGGGCGACCCCCATAGACCTCCTGGGGCCTCCCCTATCCCAGGTCTCTGGCAAGCCCCAGAGATACCTCCCAGGCATCTCACCAGGCCCATGTCTCCCCTCTCCCTACTCCTAATCCCCACTCCTGGACTCCTCCCCACCCCTTTCCTACCCAGTCCCCTCCCTCCCTCCACCTCCAATGCCTATTTTATTTCCCCTTCTGATGAGATTCAAGCATCCTCCCCTGGGCTTTCTTTGTAACTTAGCTTCTATCTGTGGATTGTAGTGTGGTTATGTGTACTTTATGGATAATATCCACTTAAGTGGAACCAAATGTGTCTTTTCAGGTTTGGGTTACCTCACTCAGGATGATTTTCTTTCTTCTTTTTTTTAATGTGTATTATATGAATGTGTCAGATCTCTTGGTACTGGAGTTACAGACAGGTGGGCTGCCATGTGGGATCTGGGAATTGAACCCAGGTCCTTTGGAAGGTAGACAGTGCTCTTATAACCACTGAGCCATCTCTCCCCCAACCAGATGATTTTCTAGTTCCATCCTTTTCCTGCAAATTTCAAGATGTCATTTGTTTTAATAGCTGAGTAGTATTCCATGTGTAAATGTACCACATTTTCTTTATCCATTCTTCAGTTGAGGGACATCTAGTTGTTTCTGGTTTCTGGCTATTATGAATAAAGCTATTATGGACATAGCTGAGCAAATGTCTTTGTTGTATGGTGGAGCATCTTTTGAATATTGCCCAGGAGTGGTATAGTGGACCTTGAGGTAGAAGATTCCCAGTTTTCTGAAAAACTGCCAGGTTAATTCCAGAATGGTTGTACAAGTTTACACTCCAACTAGCAAGGGAGGAGTGTTCTTCTTTCTCTACTGGACTTCCAGAGAGGGATAAGGACACCAACCCTCCCACAAAACGTTCAACCTCAAATTTGTCTACCTAGAAGATGTACAGGGACAAATTAAGAGCAAAGATTGAGGGAATGGCCAACCAATGAATGTCCTTACTTGAGCCCCATCCCATGGGAGAGAACCGATCCCTGACACTGTGAATGTTACTCTGCTATGCGTGAGACAGGAATGTAGCATAACTGTCCTCTGAGAGGTTTCACCCAAAAGCTGGTGGATGCAGAGACCCACAGCCAAGCACTAGAAGAGCTTAGGGGTCCTATGGAAGAGTTGGTGGGAACTG
>NW_026131594.1:0-60059 GCF_903995435.1 Acomys russatus
GCGCGCGGCCCACACAGCACACACACACACACACACACACACACAAACAACACACACAGAGAGACACACCCAAATCATTCTCTTTAGACAGAAAATTCAAGTTATACTCAATCTTAAGAGATTTTTCTTAAAACTCAATAGAAAAGCAACTATAACAAACGAAGAAAAAGAACAGTAAGATGTACATATTGTACAAATAAAGACTGGTATTTAGTTAACCCAAGCTGAAGTTCCTGGGTCCTATTTTACAAAGTCTTTTCTCCTTTTAAATAGGAGGTAGATTTTTGGATGAGAAAGTACTAAATAAAGATCTGAATTTTTTTTCAGTTTGATGAGAAAAATTCACTTATTAAGTATAATTGGAGAAAGTACCTAATTTGTCTTCCTATCATTGTAACAAAGGTGTAAACAGGAAAATATCAATAGAATTAAGGCATCATTATTTTCCCATTCTGCAAAGTTACACAGGAGGGGGGATTATTAACAGGAATGATAAAGCTGTACTTGTATTTGGTAACACAAAAGAGAAGCTTACAAATGATACATCTCATTAGTTTAAGCAGATGGATCAAAATTAAAGGCTGATCAACCAACTTTTAATTTCCCAGTAGCCAGAAGAGCTTGAAGTCTTGCAGAGTAGGAATGTTGAAAATCAACAGGAAAAGGTTTGCTTCCATCTGTCAGCACACATGCCTGAGTGGAACACAACTGCCTCCTACTGTTGTCAATGCTTTTAAGGGCAAAGTTACACAATAAAATCTATTAAGTACATGAATGAACATGTATAGAAGACCTGCAATATTGAAAATCATCAAATATAGCAAGGACAGGGAATGTCGCATGGCTTCTGATCATGGACTTCTCTATTCTAATTTACTCCAATGTAAAAATTTAAGAGAAAAATGTTAATTATTTAGCAGGAAAGCCTCTTTATTGTTGAGAATCATTGATCTTAAAAACAACAATGACGACAACGACAAAACAAAAAACCAAACCTCAGTTTCAGTCTGAATATTGACCTGAAAATAACTGCTCTAATAAAATAAAATTAAAAGTATTGAGAGAAAGCAAACCAACAGACATTCTCACAGGAAGGAAACAAATCAAGTCAGATGTATTCACTGAAGCGGTTTTTGTTTGGTACTATTATTTTAAACTAGAAACTAGGAAGCATAGGTAGATCCAGGAAACTTAATTAGTTATCTCAGAGTAGAAAAGACAGGCTTACATATTTATTACTATTACATACTACTTGGTAAGTTACACTGAAAGGGAAAAATAAAATTAAACTTAACATGTTTCCTTACCAATAAAGAAAGGCACATCTATCAAATATATAGCTGACTGTTCAATGATGACATGCTTATGTGCAGTTAGATCTGTCAGAATTCCAGAAGCAAATCTTACAATCTAGATAGCTAACTAGCGCTGATCCATAGTCAAAATCCATAAATCTATAATTTATTATGGTTATATTACAATAAATTTTTGGTAGAAAGTCTCTTGGGGGTGGGGGGAGAGCACTTACAGTTAGACTTTCCAATCAGCAAGAAGTGGGAAGAAGATTATAATTAAAGATTTAATGTGTTTGTTTGCTTTTTTAGAGAACTAAAAATGGTTGAACTACATATTCTTCATTTTCACAGACAGATGTATATAAGCTCATGACTTTAAAATTGTCATTTGGAACTTAATACAAAGAAAGTTGGAGACAACAGAGAAACTAACTTCAACTTTAACCAAAAGTGAAAAAACACAATTCAACAACTTTACTGTACTGAGCTTCTCTGCTGACCTTCTGAAAGCACAGATAAATAATGCATACTTAAGGTATCTCTTAAGGAAGAAAGAACCTTCGAAGACTAAAAGGACCCTGGAAGAAATTCTTTTAACAAGTCACAGTACCAGAGAGACTAAAATGACAAACCAAGCATTGTAATGAAATCAACCAAGAATTGCCAAACTTGTTAAAAATTGCTTACTCCAGCTTCCAAAAAACCCACCCAACCAAAGCAAACCAAAACCAACCAACGGAAAAAACAATAACAACAAACAAAAACAAAAAACAAAAAATACCCCAAAATTTGCCTTCTAAATACTCAGAGTGCAACTATCAGTGCTAGCCACAATGCAGTGGCATTCAGCTGAATGCTATCACTTCTCATGCTAAATCACAGATTAGTTTACAAACACAAGAATTAAACAGACAATCCTTAAAAAGATGAACACAAGAGAGATTTGCTTTGGACACTTTCTCCATAGGTATTCATATAGTATAGCAAACACAAAGAAGTGAAAAGAATGGAGCTTTCCATTTAAGTTACGAAGAACATTCAGCTGTATTATGACTAGTTTAATGTAAGAACCTACAGTCATCACAGAGGAATGTTTATAATATAAAAGAACTGGCTTAGACTTTGTAATACTACCAACAGAAACAGCTTCATTGTCTGAAAGAGGAAAAAAAAATCTATTCTGGTTATAATTTTCAGATGCCATGTGAATCTACTTAGACTTTTATTTGACATGTGCCTAAATACTTGCATTTTGTTACAAGGAAAAATGAATCTCATACATTTTAAAACATCTTTAAACTGTCATATAGCTAATGAAGGACAGCACCATCATTGAGATACATGAATTTCTCTTGATAACATGACACATTGTTTGCTATTATACTATTTATCTATGTCACAGCTGCATGAGATAGAATAATACTAATGAAATGCAACTCAAGGAGAAAGATTTCTTTTCATCTCACAGCTCAAAGGAATACAGTTCACAATGCCACTAAAGGTATGGCTGTAGGATTAATTTGGGTTCATTCATGTTATCAACCAAGAAACAGAGAAAGGAGAAGGGCTATAGCTTTCTGGCTTTCTCCTTTCTCCCACTTTTGATTCAGACAACCTTAGCCCATGGAATGGTTCCTCCCACATTTGGGATAGATCTTCCCACCATAGTTTAAACATCTCTGCAGTCACACTCAGACATTCCTAGATGTGTGAATCCAGGTGATTCTAAATATATCAGTTTGACTATAAAAGTAATTGCCACAGCTATTAAGCTAATTAGCTCAACACTTAATTATTCAATTATTAATGATTTCATCATTGCTGTGTTGTAAATGTTTTTCAGCTTTTTATTATTAAGGATGGGGCTTACTTATTATATTTTTGTTTATTTATTGCTTGCTTTCCTGCTTAAATTTTGCTTAGTTCATTCCCTAAAACAGAATCAGAACAATTTTGCCACATTTTCTGTTCTTGCTTAGACCCTGTATTTTCCAAGTAAATAGAAACATTTTGTAGTCACAACAGACCTGAAAGATTAAAAGATCCAGAAGCTTAAAAACTAATGAAATTTCTTCTGAATGATGTTGACAATGTAATTTGGTATAGGTTATAGTTCATGTGAATTTACTAGAATATGAGCCTGTCCTCAGGAACTTTTCTTTGAGAAGAACTAAAGCAGTGAGTGAATTTACACTGGAAAAAAAAAAAAAAAAAGAAAGAAAAAAAAAAAAAGAAACGTAGCGGCAATGAGACCTCATCTGTATATCAGTAGGCTCAATGTCATTGTGCAGTTTAAATTCTGATTTCTTGTCTAAATGTTGTGTAAACTCTCTGCTCCCCCAATTGTCCCTCTGTTAGGTCGATAAAGCAGGGAACGAGTTAGAGGGAGAAGCAGCGGGTTCAGCCACAGCTACAAGTCCAAGTAAGATGAAGAAGAAGGAGCTGGAGCCCAGGAAAGCTAAGACAAATAACAGACCAAAACTGCTTCAAGACTGTGTTGTCAAGCCTTGTACTATTAAAAGAGTCTCAATTATTTGTGCCATACCTGGGTTAAGAAATAAAGTAAGAGAAACAAAACCAGTTTTATAAAAAAAAACCCTTTTACTCACATCTCCAAAAATTATCTATGCTTTGTAAAACATGATTCGTAAGGAGACACCTTAGACCCTACTAGTGTGTGAGAACTATGCGAAAACAAAAAAATTTCCTAGATTCCTCCAAAGAACAACACTTACTTAAAATTTTATCGAACAATAGAAAGGATAAAGGTTACTTTTCCTAAGACTGTATTTTATTTTTCAAAAAATACTTTGAATTAGTGATCATATTACAAATTAGCACTAATAATTATATCTGAAGAACAAGCATAAACAGTATAATAGCTATAATCCTGGAAAAATGACCGGCTTACAGCCAATGCCCATAAAACGGCTGTAGTACTGGCAATAAAAACCTTACTTATATCACTTAGACAACTACATATGTTTTATATGCATGTTTATATACAGGCATATGTATTTATGAGTGAGGTATCCACCTCACAAATAAAGAATGTGCAAACATTGTACTATTTGAACTCTACAAAATGATCGGTTCCAGTGAGAAGCACTCCTGTGTTCTATAATAATATGGCAAGTGCAATCAGCCTCATTGCATACTAATCTGTGAATTCCTTATAAAGAGTTCTGTATCATGGGTATAACAAATTGCTTATAAATCATATTTTTAACAATAACACCTCTCAAGAAATCCCTTCCAACTTCTATGAATACGTAAAGCATTTCCATCTTAGCCTTTTTCATTAAACAATACAGTAAAAAAATTATTTACAGAGTTTATCATGTATTTGATATGGTAAGAAATCTAGAGAAAATTTAAAGCGTGTGGGAAGATTTCCATAGGTTATATGCAATTACAAAGCTATTTTAAATGAAAGCCTTAAAAGCCTCTTGATTCCAACTATCTTCAGGGTAAGTGTGTAAAAACAGATCTGTGAGAATGTCAATGAGTGACAATACCAATTATCTAGCCAGTAAGTGCTAACTATGATAGAAAAAATTTATTTAATTCGAGGGTAACAGAATGTTTTAACACTATCTCTTTGCTGTGATAAAAGCCTCTAAACAAAAGTAACTTGGGAGGGAAGGGTGTATCTGGGTTATGCTTCCAGGTCACAATCCATCATTGAGTAAAATCAAGGCAGGAACTATGGCAGAAACTATAGTGGAAGACTGCTCACTCTCTGGTTTGCTCATTAGATCATGTACACTGTCTATTTCACAATGATATATTTATATTTCTACTTCTATTATTTAAAACAATATTTAAGCATTTTATTTAGAATGGGATCTACAATACATTGAAGGTTCTCCTGCATACATATATATGTAAAAACAACTAATGAAAAAATAAGGCAACTAATTAGAAAAAAAGGAAGGAGGGATTTATATGAGGGGCTGGGGGAAAGAAAGGAAAGACAGATATGTTGTAATTACATTATAATTTCACCAACAGAAATGTATATGCAGATTTTGAAATCATAGAAGGCTATAAGTTGAGCCATTAAAATATTTTTGAGAAATTATTAAAGCATTTCTTTCTTGCATATTCATTGGTTTAGTTTGGTTTGGTTTGGTTTTTGCTTGATTTGGGTTTTTCGAGACAGGGTTTCTCTGTGTAACCTTGGCTGTCCTGGATTTGCTTTGTTGACCAGGCTCGCCTCAAACTCAGAGATCCGCCTACCTCTGCCTCCTTGAATGCTGGGATTACAGGAGTGTGCCACCGTGCCCAGCTCATTGAACACTCTTAAAAATGATTTTTAGTTGTCGAATAAAGTACCAGCCACTGAATAGATATGGTGAACCTCTTAAAAAAGTAAAAATCCAAGATGGTCAGAAAAAATCAGCTCACAGGTCACAAAAGGAAGTACTGCCAAATAAATAAATAAATAAATAAATAAATAAATAAATAGAGCTCCTTCTGTAAAATCACCCTGCTGGGTATGGGTGTGCACACCTGAAATCCGAACACACAGAACATTACGTTTGAGGCCAGCCAGGACTAACAGAGAAATATGCTTCTTAAATCAAACAAAATAAAAATAAATTACCCCAAAAAAAACAATAAAAAGAGATAGTGGTTAATTTTTATATAAAAACAACACTAACACTCAATTATTTTTCTTAAAAAAATTTTAGGACGATGTGGATGTTAATAAAAACAAGTCTGCTTAACTCTCTTTTTCTTTTTCCCTAGGCCAGGCTGGATCTCAGTGTGTCAAGTGCACTGGTCATGTGGTCTATGAATGAAACCATACCCCAGACCCAACTTCTGAACTTTGAAGCACAATTAAACAATACAAAGTTTACTTACTATATTTCAAATATACTTCGTGAAAATAGTAGCAATTACATCATTAAAGAACTTAACAATATATAAAAAATATGAATTAGAATTTAGTTTTGAGGTTTGTGCTTTTTTTAAAAGATTAAAAGAAACAGAAATATAAAGGCCAAACTTTTTCTTGAATATTTACTAAAATGGAAAACACACAGAGAAACCTCATTTCAGAAAAAAAAAAATTAAAGCAAACAAAGAAAAAAAAAATCAACTCTCTTGATTGACTGACTACCCATTTATGTAAGAGAGACAACTGACCATGACCTATCAATATTAGGATATGGATATCACGTAAGAATATTTACATGACTCATACAGTTACCCATTAGACTAAAAACAAATATGAAATAAAACTCAGAATTCAGCAAAACTTAAGTGAATATTGAAAACTATAGTTTTTCAGTAAGCATTTTAATAGAAACAATATAATAAGCTCAATGTACCTGGTGTCCAGCCTTTACTTGTTTCAAACACTTTCATAGCATACTTCATCCATGTTACTCATCTGCTGCATCTTAAAGATTTTAAAACATGAAATTACAAAATTAGACAATAGAAAATTTCAAATTCCAAGTGAAACTTTGTCACTACAAAAGCATTCAGACTAAGTTAGACCACAGAAGCAACAAATTAAATATAAGTACCTAACATAGAACAAACAGATATATAAAGCCAGAATACAAATAAAGTTCCTCAACCATAGTTTCAGAGTACAAAGAATATTAAGTTTTAAAAGTTAGTGTCTTTGTGGGTAATATGCCAGCTAGCTATAGATATGATAGAATACATTATAACTACTTTTCCTATAAAAAGAAAAAACAAAAACTTGTTCTGGCTACTTTTTTCCTATCTCATTCCATGAAAAATGCAGGTTCATATATATGTGAAAATGAGAGAACACAGGATGAATGTCAAAGAATAACCTAAGGAAAGAAGTTAATTCACTGTTTAAATTGAATCAATGGTGTAAACACTTTAAACTTTAAAACATGCAAAACATATGACAATAATCATCTTCGAAGTAGGATGAGATGATCACATAATATATATTTCACCAGTGATTTGAAAGCAAATCTATCTTTTTCTATCTTCAATTCACTGCAAATCAGGAATACCATCTTACCATTTCTCATATTCTTAAAAGATAACAACTGGATTATATCTTGAATTTTTCAGTGAAATTTCTAGTAACTGGTTATAAGACACCTTAAAACCCTGGTGAAATCTTCACACCAACTGTTTATTTCAAATTAATGTAAAACTAAAAACTTCTAATAATATAAAATATATAAATCTGTAACTATATCAAACATAATTTACTATTCACATTATGGTATGTAAATTCCTTTAATGGCCAAATTTTTAAACTTTCAAAAATATACCATTTCTTCACTCAACATTTTTTGGTAAGTATAATGCTAGCATAATGCTATAGAAAACACTGGATTAGCTTTAAGTGATTTACGAAATTGCATGATGCACTGAAAGAAAGATTAAAGGTGGCTTACATGTATTTGAAATATTTTTAATACATCTCTGTGACAGTTATCTGCTTTAATTTAATTTGTAAATCTATAAAAAAAAACTAGAAAAATATTTACGTGCATGTTAGTGACATACTGAAATAAACTAAATAATAAACTATATATTTGAGAAATGATAGGAAAATAACGAGTATTAATAGTACCCCAAATCATTTGAAGCAAATGATGAAAGCTAAATATGTACATCACAATTATTACCGTATCATAAAGCTACACTTTTTTCCCATAAATATAAAAAGAAGCCATAAAATTAGAGAGGTAGCTCACTAGTATTTTCTTTGCCATCTATATATTGGTGTGCAAGCTATCATGTTTGTGCATGTATATTTTGTGGATATGCATACAGAAGTCAGAGGCTAACACTAGTTGTCTTCTTAGATTACTGTCCACTGTATATACCGAGGCAGGGTCTCTCTCTTGAATCCAGAGCTCAACCATGTGGCTAGTCTACCTAGCCAGCTTGTAGTAGCCTTAGTCTCTGCCTCCTAAGTGACGGGATTATAGGCAGGAGACCAGGTTGACCTGGCATTTATGTAGTTGCTGGACTGTAGCTTGCAGCAAGCCCTTTATCCACTGACCCATAGGTCCAGCCATAATGCCTCTTTCACAACATGAAGCTTCTGCACAGTATCTGTTGCAATAACAATGACTGAGTATTAGAGTCAGAGAGATGGTTTAGTGGTTAAGACCATAAGCAATTGGTTCTCAGCATACATATCAGCAACACTGTAACTTCAACTCCAGGATGATATGACAACTCTGGCACCATCACGCACCAGAATTCACATGCATATAGTTAAATATTTTAAAAAAACAGTTTACCGAGCCTTCATCCAACATCTTAATAGTTATGAGGCAAAATTGGCTGTTTTACTAATAAACTTGTCCTTTAAAATCTAATATAATTAGTGAAAGGTCAAGTTTGGCCTAACATAATAAAATTTCAATTTGTTCTCTTTTAGAAAAGAGGTAAGAAAGACTGTGAATATTCCCCTGAAACTATTTCTTCTATGGAGGAATTTGAGTTAAAAAGAATAATTAAGTAAAGTTTTACTTATCTTATTATAAAACTATAATAAGAATACCAACAGTATAAATGCATATGGCAGCACCATTAAAGGAACAACTATTTTTAAAGTACTATATAGAATGTTAGAAAAAGTACTTATATACACAATGAATATGATAATTAAAACATATTTTCTTAAGCACAACTCTCCCTTATTGGATGCTACCATGAATTACTTTTCAATTGCATATAAAAGCCTTATTTCTTATTTTAAGTAAACATTATATCAAAACATACATTACTGATTTAGAGTTTTAATTATTGTAATAATGCCCTTCAACTAAATCAAAATAACTTTTTGAAACTTTTAACAGCTAAAAATAGAAAATACATGTTGAGAATATTGTGAGCTACCACAGAACTTTCCTGTCGGAGCACTTCTACTACCAACACTGAGAAGTGTGCCTGACTTCATTTGAAACCATACTTGTATGCTTATGAAAGTGGTGCCTCGTAGTATTTAATCTCAATAAAAAGTGTTTCTTTTAAAAGTATAACTATCAAAGTGAACTCTTACCTTATTTGCACTTTTAATTCCTAAAAATGTCTGTCCAAGAGGTACAGGTCGAAAACGGCCATCAAAGTAGAAAAGTCCAATGTAGGGGTTAACATGCAAAAATGTAGCAACATCAAGGTAGTTGGGTAAGGTTGCAGATAATCCTAGAATTCTTATCATACTCTGTGTGGATTCAACCTGTATGAGTAATTTCAATGGAAAGTTATTTAATTAAATAAGATTTATATATATTAACCAAAAAGAACTGCTGCATATCCCATGAATACGAGCTACTAAAATCTATAGTGCAGTAAATGGATATGAGGTAGATATCAACAGAAGGTCTTACCATTTAAAACTAGAGATAACAGTTGTAGGCCGTGGCTATATAAATCAGTGATTTACTTGCCTAGTAACCCCCTGTCACACACACTGTATTCTTTATTTACTATCATTAAAACTCATGGAATTAACTTTAAATAAGTGTAAGAGCTTTATAACAATGATATACATTTAATAAATTATAAAAATTTGGGCTGTAAACTTAGCTCCCGGGTAGATGGCTGGACTAATATACACCAGGCCGTGGGTTTGATCCTTATTATTGTCTAAAAAAATAAAACACCCACCCGAACTTTAAAAAAAGAAAAAAGGTCAAATTCTGATTATGTGTGAAACAACAACAAAAAACCCAAAGGATGATCAAAAACTTCCACATACTTGTTAATTAACATGTTACTTTGTTGCTATGATACCATATATAAAAGTAAAGACTGATAAGTTTGTTCAGTCTTGGAGGTACACCGAAATAAGCAAAGCAGGCCATTTTGGATACCTTCATAGTTCTAGAATCATCCACCCACCTATTCTGTGTGATGGCATAATCCATGGTAATTATGTGATGCAGTACTGAGGACCACACAGACCTACACTTATAGCGACTACTTGAAGCACAAATGTGAGGATCAAAATCAGATGGAATTGGGTGAAAATTGTTGCACACACATACAAGGAAAGAAGTATCATACATGAATCTAATTTCATTAAAGAAATATTATATAAAACAGCAAAAACAAACATCAAATTTTCACCTTGATTAAGAATTTCAAACAATTTAAAGCAATCACAAAGAGGCATGAATAATGTACTCTTTGCTAAATAGTACAAAAATCATGTTATGCAGATTCCTCTTTATCATTAGCCCAGAAAGTATAGAGTTAGCTTTCCTGGGAAGCGGGGTGAGCACAGCAGAAGGCTGGAGCAGTGATGATAATAGAACCTACAGCTTTTTATAGCAAACTTTTATGATTACTATCTAATAAAGTTTAAATTTGAAGTCAGTCTCCATTGATAAAAAGTTAAGAATTAGTTTAATGTTGCTAAGTGAAACAATTTATAATTTCTTACATATTTATCTTATTTCCCATCATTTACAGTGTGCTGTGAATGCAGCCCCTAATCATGCATTCAATTTCTGACTATGAACACCAGTGACACTGAATTGGAATAGCGACCTGCACTACTCACATTATCAGGAGTCTGGTTAAGTATGATGTGAAATACTACCATCTACTGGAAACATCTGGTAATCACAGGCACAACAGTAATGAGCTTTTAATTCGAATTATTTTTTTAATTTCATTTCTTTTATTTATTTTTTTTATTAATTTATTCTTGTTACATCTCAATGTTTATCCCATCCCTTGTATCCTTTATCCTTCCATTCCTCCCTCCCCCCCACCATTTTCCCATTATTCCCCTCCCCTATGACTGTTCCTGAGGGGGATTACTTCCCCCTGTATATTCTCATAGGGTATCAAGTCTCTTCTTGGCTACCTGCTGTCCTTCCTCTGAGTGCCACCAGGTCTCCCCCTCCAGAGGACATGGTCAAATATGAGGCACCAGAGTACATGAGAAAGTCATATCACACTCTCCACAGTACAAGAACATCAGTACTTTGGCAATATATGAGAATCAAAGATACATTTATATCAAGGAGATTAAAAATTTAGTGAGAAATACAGAAAATGAAAAGATGAAGTATAGCTAGTTTTATGATTTTTTTGCTTTTTTTTAATTTTTATTAATTTATTCTTGTTACAATGGTATCCCATCCCTTGTATCCTCCCACTCTTCCCTCCCTCCCATTTTCCCCTTATTCCCCTGGGAGAATAGCAAAGTAGAAGGATCCAGAGGGTCCTAGAAACCTACAAGTAGAACATTATGATAGGCAGATTTGGGCCCAGGGGTCCCGTTCAAACTAAGGCACCAGCCAAGGACAATACAGGTGGTAAACTTCAAACCCCTTCCCTGATCTAGCCAATGGACAGAATATTCTCCACAGTTGAGTGGAGAGTGGGGTATGGCTTTCACACGAACTCTGGTGCCTCACAGTTTTATGATTATTAAGCATTAGTAAATACTAAAATTGTTCAAGTATAAACAGAAGGAACACAATATATAATTTACTCTTCGTACAGCAGTATTAAAAAACCTCCCCTTTATTTTAGACAGCTGTTTTGTATGTAGAAAGCAGAGTGATGACTTTAATTATAAAAGTAGTATGTAACAGATTTTAAAAAGTATTTTTAACCAATGTTTGCACACGGTAACCAAGAGTAAAGTCACTTTATAACTGTCATTTTGAAGCCTTAACTGCACAAACATTCCACCTCAAGTAAGTTTAGTTATAAATAGAATATAGAGTCAATGTGCTATAAAGATAAAAGTTTCAAGCGGTTGGAACCCAGAGTAGCTGACAGATTTGTAGAAATTAAAGATGACCAGAATAATTTTTAATATCTATCCAAGAAATCTGTTTTCTTTAGGAGTACAAGGGAATAAAGTGTGGGAAACAATTGAAAACTGGTAACATTATGAAGATGACAATGGAGGGTGGAATACATTCTATATTGGTATGTTCTCTGAAATGAATTATATGTAGTATAACCGCATACATGATGCAGTATACACAGCCATAAGAAAAAGTGGTAGCGATTCCACACGGTATGGGAAGCTGAAGTCAGGCTAGTTCAGTCTCCCTATTCTGAACATATGACCACAAATGTGTAGATTGATATTTACTTGGCCTCTAAAACTCTACAATTGCAAGAAAGCCCTTATTTGTGGGATGCTTTTAGCTTGATGGAGTGGACTCTTAATGTGGCTCATCGCAAATAAATGTGGACTGTACATATTTACAAACCATGGCTCTCTGAAAAAGTAACCAACTCTTTAATATGAAAGCATAAAAGTTAAAAAAAAAAAACAAAAAACTAGGATCAAAGTCACTCTCTTTGACGGAAAAGATGTCCTGAAAACTTCTTTTTAAACTCGTAGCTATAAAATTTGGGGCAGAAAACAGGGGTTCCAGGAAGAGAAGTTTTAGAGAAAGTAGCAGCAATTACAGACTCTGTGTGTGTATGTGTGTGTGTGTGTGTGTGTGTGTGTGTGTGTGTGTGTGTGTGTGTGTACACATGCATGTCTGAAGCTATTCTGAAATTGTATTAGATAATATCTGACTTTCAGGTTGACCATTCAAGATCTTGTACTTTATGTAGGTGTACTAGTGTGGGTGCATTTATATACTGACATCATAAATATTCCTCCAGGATCCAAGATGGCGGCGAGCAGTGTGGACCACGTTTGGAGGCTCCAGTGAACAATTCAGGGAATTGCACAGATTTCTGAACCAGGAACACCGAGGTCCGAACATCACGGCAGCAGGAGTGCTCCACGGTTCGGAGGGACCAGGGTGCGGAGGACCTGCGTGCCCCTGCACACGGGAGGAGCGTGGTTTTTCTCTGATCGGAGCGGCAGCGGTAGAGGCGGCAGCACCAGCGGCACCAGCAGCGGCGGCTGAGGTTTGCAGCTCATAGCCTTCTGGTGGAGGCGATTGGTGTGGTGGCTGGTGGGAATTGCTGCGGGAGAGGGGACTCGCGGCAGGATTTGGGTCGCGTGGAGCCTTTGGACCCAGATTGGACTCGGCGGACAGTTCGGCCCCAGAGTCCCGGGTATTGGCCCGGCCCAGCAAACAATTCTGCCTGAGGCACTAACTCAGCGTGGCCATAGCTCCCCTGCTGTGGCGCAGGCTTAGTTGAGCACGCTGCTCCACACTAGGCACTACCTCAGCTCAGCGGCAGCTCCCCTGCGGTGACACAGTCTGGGCGGAGCACTTGGTTTCACCACAGGCGCTAACTCAGAGCAGCCGCAGTTCTCCTGCTGTGGCGCAGGCTTGGTGACGTGCTCGGTTCCATCCTAGGCACCACCTCAGCTCAGCGGCAGCTCCCCTGCGGGGACACACTGCGGGCGGAGCACTTGTTCCACCACTGGCGCTAACTCAGAGCAGCCACAGTTCTCCTGCTGTGGCGCAGGCTTGGTGACGTGCTCGGTTCCATCCTAGGCACCACCTAAGCTCAGCGGCAGCTCCCCTGCGGGGACACACTGCGGGCGGAGCACTTGTTCCACCACTGGCGCTAACTCAGAGCAGCCGCAGTTCTCCTGCTGTGGCACAGGCTGGACAGAGCTCTCGGTTCCACCAGCTCTAAGACTCTGGTTGGACACAGTGTACAGTTTGAATCCAGAATTCCTGGCTGAGATTGGTGGTCAGTTCGGGCCCTGAGTCAATAACTGACCACAGCACGCACTTTGGGCCAAAAGGCCCTAGTGGAGCTTGGTGCGTAGTCCCAGCCCAAAAATTCTGGCTGGGCCCTGTGTGCATTTTGGGCCCAAAATCCCTAGCTGAGCTTGGCAGACGGTTCTGGCCCTGAGAATCTAGCTGAGTTCTGCCCGTGGTTCGGTCCCAGTGCTCCTGGCTGGACTTGGCAGGGAACACAGAAGGCTGTGGATACCTTGGCCTGACCCAACGCTCATTCAGAGACCCAGAACAATTGCAGGATCCACAGCAGAGAGGGACTGAGGATCACTGGCTGTGAGAGAACAGAACAACAGGGCTAACCTCCTAACATCCACACCAGTGAAGCTTTGAGCTCGCAGCCTAGGGAAATCGTAAGAAAACAAGTGAATCTATCGTCAGACACCCTCCATTCAACTCTGGAAGCTACCCAACAAAAACAAAGACGGCAAGATGTCTAAAGGACAACGAAAAAGCATACGCAAAAAACCCCAAAACAACATGTCGTCTCCAGTTTCCAGCTATCCCAAAGAAAACCAACCAGAGAACTCAAATACAACGGAAATACAAGAAAATGACCTCAAATCCTTAGTAATGAGGATGATAATGGAGGAAACAAATAAAATTCGTAATCAAATGCAGGAAGACGCAGACAAACAGGTGAGAGACATAAAAGAAGCACATAGAGTGGAACTGGAAAAATTGCAGGAAAATGCAAACAACCAGATGAAAGAAATAACTAAAACGGTTCAAGCTCTGAAGACCTATAAAGAGGCAATGGAAGAAACTCAGGAATATACAAAAAATCAGATGAAAGAAATCAAAAAATCAGTTCAAGATCTGAAAATGAAAATGGATTCAATGATAAACACACAGACAGAAGAAAAACGAGAACATGAGACCTCAGAGAAGAAGGCGAGCAACACAGAGGTGAGCTTTTCTAACAGAATCCAAGAGATGGAAGAACGAATCTCAGGGCTAGAAGATACAATCACAGATATTGAATCAACCATTAAAGAAAATGCCAAATCTGGAAAACTCCTGACACAAAACATCCAAGAAATTAAGGACACCATGAAAAGAAGAAATTTGCGGATAATAGGCATTGAAGAAAGAGAAGACATCAGACTCCAGGGCCCAGAAACTATTCTCAACAAAATCATAGAAGAAAATTTCCCCAATCTAAAGAAAGAGATGCCTATAAACATACAAGAGGCCTACAGAACACCAAATAGAATTGACCAGAAAAGAAAAACTGCCCGCCACATAATAATCAAAACACAAAACATGCAGAACAAAGAAAAATATTAAAAGCTGCAAGGGAAAAGGGCCAAATAACATTTAATGGTAAACCTATCAGAATTACACCTGACTTCTCAGCAGAGACCATAAAAGCCAGAAGGGCCTGGACAGAGATCCTGCAAACCCTAAGAGAACACAGATGCCAGGCCAGACTACTTTACCCAGCAAAATTATCAATAACCATTGATGGAGAAAACAAAATATTCCATGACAAAAACAAATTCAAACAGTACCTATCCACAAACCCAGCTTTACAGAAGGTACTAGAAGGAAAACTCCATCCCAAAGGGTCAAGCTACAACCAAAACTACCCAGGAAATAGATAACTATCCCATGGCAAAAACACAACTACACAAACGCTCGACTGGAAACAACATCAAAATTAAGACTCTTAACAGTCACTGGTCATTAATATCTCTCAACATCAATGGCCTCAATTCTCCAATAAAAAGACACAGACTAACCGAATGGGTACATAAACAAGACCCAACATTCTTCTGCATCCAAGAAACACATCTCACCCATAATGAAAGGCATTACCTCAGGGTAAAAGGTTGGAAAAAAATATTCCAAGCAAATGGTCACAAGAAGCAAGCAGGTGTAGCCATTTTAGTATCGAACAAAATAGACTTTCAACCAAAATTAATCAAAAGGGATGAGGAAGGACACTTCATACTCATCAAAGGTAAAGTCAACCAAGATGACATCACAATTCTGAACATCTATGCTCCCAATACAAGGGCAACCCACATATGTAAAAGATCTCCTAAAAAAGCTTAAACCACACATCGATCCCCACACAATAATAGTGGGAGACTTCAACACCCCACTCTCACTGAAGGATAAGTCATTGAAACAGAAACTAAGCCGAGAAATAACATCATTAACCAATGCCATGGGTCAAATGGATCTAACAGATATCTATAGAACCTTTCACCCAAACAAGAAAGAATACACCTTCTTCTCTGCACCCCATGGAACCTTCTCCAAAATTGATCACATCGTAGGTCACAAAGCAAGCCTCAACAGATACAAGAGGATTGAAATAATACCTTGTATCCTATCAGATCACCATGCTCTTAGGCTGCAATTCAACAACAACAGAAATAACAAAAAGCCTACACGTTTGTGGAAACTAAACAACTCTCTGCTAAATGACACCTGGGTCAGGGAAGAAATAAAGAAAGAAATCAAGGAGTTTCTGAAATTCAATGAAAATGAAGAAACAACATACCCAAATTTGTGGGATACATTGAAAGCAGTGCTAAGAGGAAAATTCATAGCACTAAGTGCCTTTAAAAAGAAATTGGAAACATCGCACATAAGCATCTTAACAACACAACTGGAAGCCCTAGAAAAAAAAGAAGCAGAAACACCCAAGAGGAGTAGACGCCTGGAAATTATCAAACTCAGGGCTGAAATTAACAAATTAGAAACTAAGAAAACAGTCCAAAGAATCAACAAAACCAAAAGCTGGTTCTTTGAGAAAATCAACAAGATAGACAGACCATTAGCCAAACTAACTAAAAGGCAGAGAGACAGTATTGAAATGAACAAAATCAGAAATGAAAAGGGAGACATAACAACAGACACTGAAGAAATTCAAAGAATCATAAGATCCTACTTTGAAGGCATATACGCCACAAAATTTGAAAATCTAAGGGAAATGGACGATTTTCTTGATCAAGTTCACTTGCCAAAGTTGAGTGAAGAACAGATAAACAAGTTAAATAGTCCCATTTTCCCTACAGAAATAGAAGCAATCATCGATGGTCTCCCAACCAAAAAAAGCCCAGGGCCAGATGGTTTCAGTGCAGAATTCTACCAGACCTTTAAGGGCGAGCTAATACCGATACTCTTCAAGCTACTCCAAAAGATAGAAATGGATGGAAAATTACCAACTTCATTCTATGAGGCCATAGTCTCATTGATACCTAAACCTCACAAAGACTCAACAAAGAAAGAGAATTTCAGACCAATTTCTCTTATGAACATAGATGCAAAAATACTAAATAAAATACTTGCAAAACGAATACAGGAGCACATCAAATATGTCATTCATCATGACCAAGTAGGCTTCATTCCAGGCATGCAGGGATGGTTTAATATACGGAAATCCATCAATGTAATCCATCATATAAACAAACTGAAAATAAAAAACCACATGATCATCTCCTTGGACGCAGAGAAAGCATTTGATAAAATTCAACACCCATTCATGTTTAAAGTTTTAGAGAGATCGGGGATACAAGGCACTTTCCTCAACATAATAAAGGCTATATACAGCAAGCCAATAGCCAAAATCAAAGTAAATGGTGAGATACTCAAGGAAATTCCTCTCAAATCGGGAACAAGGCAAGGCTGCCCACTCTCTCCATATCTCTTCAATATAGTACTCGAAGTTCTAGCCAGAGCAATAAGACAACAAAAGGAGATCAAGGGTATCCAAATGGGAAAGGAGGAAGTCAAATTATCCCTCTTTGCAGATGATATGATAGTGTACATAAGTGACCCTCAAAACTCCACCAGAGAACTCCTAAAGCTGATAAACACCTTCAGCAAATTGGCTGGATACAAAATTAACTCAAAAAAGTCTGTAGCCTTCCTATACACAAATGACAAGCTTACAGAGGAAGAAATTAGGAAAACCACACCCTTCACATTAGCCACAAGCAATATAAAATATCTAGGAGTTAACCTAACTAAGCAAGTGAAGGACTTGTATGAAAAAAATTTCAAAACTCTGAAGAAAGAGATTGAAGATGACCTGAGAAGATGGCGTGATCTTCCTTGCTCATGGATCGGGAGAATTAACATAGTAAAAATGGCCATCCTACCAAAAGCAATCTACAGATTCAATGCAATTCCTATCAAAATAACTACACAATTTTTTAAAGACATTGAAAGTTCAATTCTGAACTTCATATGGAAAAACAAAAAACCCAGAATAGCTAAAACAATCTTGTACAATAAAAGATGCTCCGGAGGAATCTCCATACCTGATCTCAAACTGTACTATAAAGCAATAGTAATTAAAACAGCATGGTACTGGCACAGCAACAGGCTGGTTGATCAGTGGAATCGAATCGAAGACCCAGATATGAATCCACACACATATGGTCACTTGATTTTTGACAAAGAAGCCAAATCCATTCAATGGAAAAAGGATAGCATCTTCAACAAATGGTGCTGGTCTAACTGGAGGTCTATGTGTAAAAAAATGCAACTGGACCCATATTTGTCACCTTGCACAAAACTCAAATCCAAGTGGATTAAAGACCTCAACATAAAACCAGAGACACTAACTCACTTAGAAGAAAAAGTGGGAAAGAGCCTGGAACATATTGGCACAGGAGACAACTTCCTGAACAGAACACCAACGGCCCAGGCCTTAATGTCAACCATTAATAAATGGGACCTCATGAGGCTGAGAAGCTTCTGTAAGGCAGGAGACACTGTCAAGAGAACAAAGCGACAGCCTACAGACTGGGAAAAAATCTTCACCAACCCTACATCTGACAAAGGTCTAATATCCAAAATATATAAAGAACTCAAGAAATTAAACACCACCAAACCGAATAACCCAATTGAGAAATGGGGCTTGGAACTAAACAGAGAATTCTCAACAGAGGAGTATCAAATGGCTGAGAAACACTTAAAGAAATGCTCAACCTCCTTAGTCATCAGGGAAATGCAAATCAAAACAACTCTGAGATTCCATCTTACACCCATCAGAATGGCTAAGATCAAAAATTCAAGCGACACCACATGCTGGCGAGGATGTGGGGAGAGAGGAACACTCCTTCATTGCTGGTGGGAATGCAAACTAGTACAGCCACTTTGGAAATCTATCTGGTGCTATCTCAGAAAAATGGGAATAGGGCTTCCTCAAGACCCAGCTCTTCCACTCCTTGGAATATACCCAGAAGATGCTCCAGCACACAACAAGAAAATTTGCTCAACCATGTTCATAGCAGCCTTATTCATAATAGCCAGAACATGGAAACAGCCTAAGTGTCCCTCAGTAGAAGAGTGGATAAAGAAACTGTGGTACATATACACTATGGAATACTACTCAGCTATTAAAAACAAGGAATTCCCGAAATTTGTGGATAAATGGATTGAGCTAGAAATGATCATAATGAGTGAGTTAACCCAGAAGCAGAAAGAATCAAATGGTATATACTCACTTATATCTGCATACTAGCCCAAGGGGCATGTCCCACGAAAGCCTTCACTTACCAGGAAACTGGGACAGAGGGGAAGGCATCCTATTGGGACTCTAAATGAGAGACGCATGGGAGAACAGCAAAATAAAAGGATCCAGAGGGTCCGAGAAATCTACAAGTAGAACAATATGATAGGCAGATTTGGGCCCAGGGGTCCCGCTCAAACTAAGGCACCAGCCAAGGACAATACAGGAGGTAAACTTTAAACCCCTTCCCAGATCTAGCCAATGGTCAGAATATTCTCCACAGTTGAGTGGAGAGTGTGATACGACTTTCTCACATACTCTGGTGCCTCACATTTGACCATGTCCCCTGGAGGGGGAGACCTGGTGGCACTCAGAGGAAGGACAGCAAGTAGCCAAGAAGAGACTTGATACCCTATGAGAATATATAGGGGGACGTAATCCCCCTCAGGAACAGTCATAGGGGAGGGGAATAATGGGAAAATGGGGGGGGGGGAGGAATGGGAGGATACAAGGGATGGGATAAACATTGAGATGTAACAAGAATAAATTAATAAAAAAAAAAAAAAAGAAAAAAAAATATTCCTCCAATTCCAGTTTTACTGTAAAACAACACATTTGAGCTTCCTGTAGCTGCATTCAGACATGTACTGTAGGCATAAGGTTTATGAAGTTTACAATTTGATTTCCTGCCTAATTGTGTAAACTCTGCTCCTCAATTGTCCCCCTGACATATATATTAAAGCAGCTTACAGCTAATCAATGAGCAGGAGAGAGAGTAGGGCTGGACTTCCTGCCTGCCAGGAGAGGAGGAGTTAAAAGAAGAAGCAAGAGATTCAGCCATAGGTAGAGGTCCAAAGAAGATCAGGAGGAAGGAGCTGGAGCCCAGGAAAGCTACAAAGTACAAATATCCCTAGGATGTTTGTTGGGAGTACTACAAAATAACACAGAGGGTTAAGAATAGACATAAACTGCTCAAGATTGTGTTGTGAAGCTTAATTTTTAAAAAAATAATATAAAAGAGACTCAATTATTTGTGTGATAGCTTGGTTAAGAAATAAGCTAAGAGAAACAAACACTGTTTTATAAAAACAATTTCAACAAAACAATTTCAACAATGTACCACAATCTATGTCTAGTTAAAACGAAAATACATTCAAGAACTTTATTTTGTTTAGCACTAAATTCATAGTGCTTGGAAGTATTTAGGCAGTACACAGTTGGAGCTTAATAAAATTCATTAAATAAAATAGTGATTGAATGTAAACATATTGCACTTTTTGATGTCATAAAATTAGATTGTATTCTACAAAAAAAAAGACAGACTGTTGTTCCATAAAGAATGTAATATAGGTATCTTTGAATTTCAGTTCATGTGGCTCTGCCTCATCTTTTTATTTTATTTTATTTTATTTATAATTTTTTAGCCTGCAAAGTAGCATGTTCTTGGACAAATGGAATGCAATTTACCAAATCATTTCTCCTATTGCAGAACATCCTGGTTGTTTCCAAACGATTTGGTTGTTTGAAAAAAAAAAAAAATGCTTTGTGCCGATTGTGGTAGCACACGCCTTTAATCCCAGCACTCGGGAGGCAGAGGCAGGTGGATTGCTGTGAGTTCAAGGCCGTTCTACAAAGTGAGTCTAGGACAGCCATGGCTACACAGAGAAACCTTGTCTTGGAAAACAAAAGGCTTCAATGATTATAGGCAGTAATATGTCTTTAAGTTTATTCTACTGTTTCCACAAACTAGATTTCCAGGAATGAACTACAAAAGCAAATGCTTCTAAATCATATTCCCCATCATTGTGGCTAATCTGATAGAAACACAGATTTATATCCATTTAGTGTGCTTTCTAAATTTCTCAACATTTTTACTTCTACTTTAAAATAATGCCTTAAGGGAGGACCATGACCAAGACAACCCCACCAGGGTACACTCAGCATGGGCAGGCAGTACAACAGGCTGGAGACAATGCCTGCCTAGCTACCGCTGTCACCTGGGACCAATTGCTATGCATATGAGGGCTACGCAAAACTGAGCCTGCCCCTCGCTAGCTGTAGCACTCAGAAGAGCAGATCCTTACCTCGTCTGGGCAGCACAGTAGAGTTGGCCCTAATGGTAAGGACATGGGTGAACCAGTCCAAGGATGTGAGCACAGGAGAGCTATCAGGCTGACCAACTTCACTAGCACCCAAGCTTAGATCTGGAGCTTTGAGTTGGCCCACCCCAACATCAACCCCAATCTATGAACTGTGGGCAAGAATGAAGGGGATGGTCCTCCAGAACAAAAGCTTCAAGATCTCTATGACACAGGGCAGCGACAAGATACTGAGAGAAGTCCCAGTAGGGGTATATTATTGATAGTGTAGCAGAAGCCAGAAGCCTCTGCTTACTGTGCTCACTCTGCTTACTGGCCAGTGACTTACTGTAACATTGTAATGAACATTTACAAAAACAAAAAACAAAAACAGAAAAAAGAGTGGGGGATCTATGTGACACACCTCTGCTTCCACAAGGAGATTTGTTTGTTTGATTTATTTGGGGGAGGAGGTTGCAAGAGCAGAGGGCAGATATGGTGGGATGGGAAGATGAGTTGGATTAGCTGGCATTATATGAAATTCACAAAGAATCAATAAAGTATTTTTAAAAATCTCTTGTTCTAAAGATATTTTTCTTATAATTTTATAACATCTACTACAAATAAATATTAGAGATTGATATTATGGGCTACAAGTACTCTCTGATGTTCAATTACTCTTATTTTAACTATTGGTTGTTGTATCATAGTGGCCAGAATATTTTAACACTTTTATCTAGTTGTTGCACAGCTTTCTTTTATAACTTTTCTAGTTTTGCAAGATTACCACTCCAGAATTAGTAAACAAAATATAACCTTTTTTGTTTTATTTTTTGAGACTTCCTTTTCTATGTGAAACAGACAAGCACAACCACCCAAAATGTAGAGTTGTAGAGCCCAGTTCCAACAGATCTATTTATACATAATTTCTGCATCTAAGGCTCAGGTATCACTGCAGAGGAGGTAGGCAGAGAGTCTGTTGGAGCAAGGGAACAGAGAGTTTTCTGTGAGATTGAATCTCCTAGAACTATCAGAAACTATACCCATGAAGTCTCAACAACAAGGCTGCCTAAAAGTAATGTCCCAAGGATAACACCAATAATGCATGTGAATGTGGAAGGAGGAAGCTCACAAGCCTCAATCCTTGACAAAGTACTAAAAGCAATTAAAGAATGTGAAAGGTGAGAGAATAAGTCTTCCCCAGGAAAGAGCACACCACCTGATAATCCAAAATAAAATGGTCATCCCTAAAGACACACACAAACACCCCCCCCCCACAGCATCATATGTAGCAGGTAGTATTTATATACTTAGAAATACACCAACAACAATTAAAAGAAAAAGAAGGCATAAATTTAAAAGAGAGCAAGGAGTGGAAAGTGTTTGGTAGTGTTTGAAAAGAGAGGGAAATGATGTCATTCTATCAAAAATCGTTCCTATTTTGTCTTAGTGCTCCGTTGCTATGAAGAGACACTATAACCAACGCTACTCTTATAAGAGGAAACATTTATTTGAGGCTTGCTTACAGCTTCAGCTTTATTCCATTGTCATCATAAGAAGCAAAGAGCCATACAGGCAGACATGTTGTCGGGGAAGTAGGTGAGATTTCTGCATAGAGCCAGCAGCAAGAGAGACACACTGGGTCTGGCTTGACTTCTGAAAGCTTAGGGTCCACCCTTTTACACACTTCTTCCAACCAAGCCAAACTTATTCCAACAAGTCCACACCTCATAAACCTTCTCACGTAGCACTACTCCCTGAAGACTAAACATTCATATATTTGAGCCTATGGGGGCCATTCTTATTCAAACTACTACATACATCTGTTTGAGTGCATTAACAGATTTTAAAATACAACTACACTACTAATCCGTCCAGAAATTTATGGTCCATTTATGGAAAAAGTCTGAATATTTTAAAATTTGCTTTAAAAACAACTTTGGAAACTTTGCATTTCCTTTCTATATTAAAATTTTAAATGGATCTACCTCAGAGATATTTCATATGGGAACTATTAAACTGCTAATAATAAATTACATATATGAGTGGAAGAGAATTTTAAGGAAAAGAAAATATTTCACTTAGGAACAAAGTGAAGAACAGTGGTTCTAGCACTGTTATATAGAGACAGCTATGGATATTGAGCAAATGAGTCTAACTATGGCCAGAAATCATCAATGAGATGGAATTACATGCTAAAGACAGACAAACAGACAGACACAGAGACAGGCACACACACATGTCAGGCAAGCATATCTATTCTGAAAATCTGAAATTGAACTTGCTCTAAAATGTGAAGCTTTTTACAGGCCAACATGATTTGACAGGTTGAAGTCTAAATTCTGATGCACTAAAATGACAGTTAAAATTACTTTCAGGCTATGTATCTCAGATGTATATAGATGAAATTGAATGTCACATTTAGACTTAAAACTCGTATTTCTAAAGCACCTCATTATGGATATGTAGATATGTCAAAATAAAAAAAAAAAATTTGAGAGGAAGAATCCATATCCCCCAGGAATCAAACTCCAATTAGTTAGTTATCCAATTCTATATTGTCAGTCTTTGAACTCAGCAGTGTGTGTTTATATATTTATGTGTCAAAATGTAACAATGATAAAAAAGAGGCCATGAATTTGAGAGAAATAGAGGGGGCACGGAAAGAGTTAGAGGGATGGGATAAATTATAGAAATATAGTACTTACCTGTGAAGTTCTACAAGAAAGAAAGAAGAAATTGAATCTAAAAGATGGTTTAATACGTTTGAAACATCTGATAATGCTAAATTTTAATATTTGGTCAAACACAGGTTTAAAAACATTTTATTTATGCTTACATTCAAGCAATCACCATCCCTTATCCTTTCGTAGTTGGAAAATAAAAGGTATGCGGCCCATATACATTATTATTTCCAAAAGTTAAGTAGAAAAATAACCAACCAAGGACAATACATGCAGCAAACATTGAACTCCTATTCAGATCTAGCCAATAGACAGGACATTATCCACAGTTGTGTGGAGAGCAGGGACTGACTCTGACATGAACTCTGGTGCCCCATATTTGACCACTTCGCCTTGGTAGAAAAGCCTGGTAGCACTCAGAGAAAGGATAAGCAGGCCACCAGGATGATACTTGATAGCCTGGGACCATATGGTGGGAAAGGAGGTCCTTTCTGTCACAGACCTATAGGAGGGGAATAGGGCAAAAGGGGAAGGGAGGGAGGAACAGGAGGATGCAAGGGAGGTGATAACAATTGGGATATAATCTAAATAAATTAATAAAAAATAAAATAAAACTGTGTTAAGGATTTGAAGGAATATTTTTAGTGAAGTTAAATACAATTTTTAAGCTAACAGATAGTACCCCCTGAACAGGAAAAGATAAGACACAGGATACAAGAAAGAAAGAAAGAAAGAAAGAAAGAAAGAAAGAAAGAAAGAAAGAAAGAAAGAAAGAAAGAGAGAGAGAAAGAAATGAATGACTAAGTTAATGAGCAAAAAGAATGGTGTCCAAGGGAAGGGCAAGGGGTTTGAGAGAAAAGGTCTAAGAGTAACTATGATATTAATGGTGACAGAAGAGGCTGAGTATCTCTTAGGGACGGGGAAAGACATTCAAACATGAAGGAAGCCATTTCCTTTTAGTGAACAGTGAGTGCAGCCTTGTAAGTAGGAGGAAGCTGTTGCGGAAAAGAGTGAAATAGAGACCAGTGAACCATCTGAGTTTATAATTGTCTCTTACCTGTCTTAAGGTCCTCGCAACTATACTTTCTAGTACTGGGCCCCTGTCTTCATGCAGCAAGTGAACCTCATCGAGAATCAGGAGTTTTACAATTTGGGAAAGAGCAACATCCCCAACACTCTTTCTTGTTACGACATCCCATTTTTCTGGTGTGGTTACAAGCATCTAAAAGACAAGAAATAACAAATAAACTAAATGGAGAAAAAGTCGCACAGATTCAACTTTATCAATCAAAAAATACTTTTGGATACTTCCATACAGATCAAAGTGTTTAAAATATCCCAGGATGGCATCTTGTTCGGTAAGGATAAGAGTCAACTCAAGAAAATATTTTTTCAGAGTATTATCTTGAACAACTATTTAAAGCTGAGTGTACTGGCAAATTATAGTCAATTCATAAAAATTACATACAATTCACAATGTGAACAATGCTTTTAGAGCAGCATGTATCAATAATAATGCTTGTCTGTAAAGAGCAGGAGGGGGAAGAATTTTAAGAAAAAACAAAATTTAAAAATAAAGCTTTACTCTAGTATGCCATTCATGTTGAGGATCTTCAAATATGGAAGATGCTAATATTGATATGAAATTTAAAAATTTGTCCTTTAATATCTACTACAGATACAATGGATTAAACATCAATACATTTGTAAAACATAGTTGACACACACCCAAAACAGTGGGAGATCAGGACATAGGTCAAAGTATTCATGTGAGCTTCATAGAAGTAGACCATCTAGCATTATATAATAGATTATTTGGCTCTTTTAAAAGCATATTGGGACAGAAAAAAATAACACCTTCAATTGTAATAATGCTCCATTAGAAAATACACCTGCATCTAAATAATTCAAAGAATAAATGAGATAACATATCCAAACCAAAATTATCTTCCCAATAGATAAAATTACAGAAACTGATAACTAAGTCATTCAACTGTGCTTTCCTTTGTAGGAGTCATCTATTCTCACAATCTTAAAATAATTCCGTGTCTGTTCTGATGTCACTTTAGACTGCAAATAATGAATATGATCTTTAAAAAATGCCGAATACAAACTCATCAATATAGCCTGATGTACCATTACAGATGGCACTGCTATCCTTTTGAAATGACCTGTAGTAATTGCAAATTTTAGTTTTCTTTTAAAATTTATCAATTAGCAGACAAAAATGAAACAGATTACGCAATGAAATATAAAGTAAGCAGTGCTACAAATTCTACTACCACCAAAATACCAGTGAAAATCGGAATACTGTCTCTCACCAAAGTTTTACAAAACAGCTTTGCTGCTAGAATCATTCTACTAGAATAAGCAAATATGCAATGAACAAAGATCTAACATTCTAAGAAATATTCACTGTATTTTAAAATTTGTCACCATACTTTAACAAGTTTAACTGAACTTGAATGACAGATTCAAAATCCAAAGTATATTATAAATGTGCAATAACTTACTACCACCACTTTTTTTTACTACAGGTCCTTGAAAAACATACCTACATTTTTTATAAGCAGCAATTCTCCATATCAAAATACAAAGAAGCTATCTTATTATCTGTGCTATGAAACCTAAAAATTATACTAATAAACATAATGAATCCCAAACTTAGCATGAGCTCACAATGAACTTGGAGTACTCTATAAGCATTTTTTTCTTTAATTTTAAAGACTTAGGTACTTTATTTTATAAGGATTTTTTCCTGCTTGTATGTGTGTGCATCACATGCATGCTTGGTCCCCATCGAAGCCATAAGAGGGTATTAAGATTTCCTGGAAGCTTATGGGTGGTTGTAAGCCACTATGTGAGTGCTGGGAACCAAACCTGGGTCCTCTGCAAAAGCAGAAGGTGCTCTTAACATCTGAGCTTTCTCTCCAGCATCCCCAATGCCTGACCCCAGTACATTATAGTTAACTCTTTCATAGATAATGTGATACCACTCAAATTGTAAAATCAAAATTTAGACAAAAGAACATTATGCCACCATATCTGAAATCATCTGCTAGCATTATCTTTCTGTAGTTAATTTAATACATTACATGCCTTCATTTGTATCAATATTTTGCCACTTCATTTCCCTGAACTAGGGCTTAAAAATAAAGTGTCACATTTGCTTAATGACCTAGATAGAACTCATGTAAGACATTTCCATCTGTTCTTGACTGTCAAAAACACATTTGTTATCAACTTACATTTTTACAGGTATATGTACTTTGCCCCTGAGTAGTATAATAATTGTTGTTTGAAACTATTCCAATGTTATCCTGCCCATTGAGAAAACAGCGTTGTTGAGATGTTACCATTAGACTACAATATTAATTTATTCAATTTTTAAAATGCTCCTGAATGAGTTCTACACCTACAAGCATACTTCAAAGTTCCATTCCTAATAGTCATACCCACAGATGTACTAAAATTTTTTCATAGTTGGATAATTTAAACTACTCCAAAGCCAAACAAGTCAAGTGCTCTTCAACAACGAGGATAAAACTAGTAAAATGTTTATATTTTATAAATACTACCTAATGAAATATGTGATCTACAGAACAATATGCACAAACATGAGAAAAGCTTCTTAACTTTGTTAAGTGAAAGTATATGAGTTTATAGATAATTACACTTAATTAAAAACATAAAATACAATATGGGTGTGGTGGTGCATGCACGCAATCCCAGCACTTGGGGAGGCAGAGGCAGGCGAATCTGAGTCCAGGACAGCCAAGGTTACACAGAGAAATTTCTTTAAAAAGAAAGAAGGAAAGAGAAAAAGGAAAATAAAAGTAAAAATGCTAAAAGTGAGGAATCATGTTACCACATGGGAGAAAGAACAGGTAGAGGAATAGGGTAATAGGACTAAATGGAACAAGTAATAATCTGCATCTCCATGTTGGTGGTAGTTATGTTGGTTTATTTACTTTGTGAAAATTCATCAAAATGTTTCTTTACAATTTTTGACAACTTAATTTTAATAACAGCAATCTGTGCACACAAATATCGAAGATAGAAAAATTGTTTTTCAACCCTGGCCACTCGATACATTCTGAGATGGCCTCAGGGCTGTTCTATACTTTCTGAGAAAAATGATACCCTCATACCTGTCCCGAACACCTGACAGCACATGATGTTCCGAGCTGAGCTCTTGCCCTCTCAGGGATAAAATAACTAGTAACCAATCATTTTAAAGGGCATTCTTAAGACTCACCAATGGTCCAACAAATCTGCTTAACTGCCAATTCTGCTTCTATAAGAGTACAAAAGACCCAAGCCTTGCTTATTCGGGGTCTCCAGCTCAATAGAGCTTGGTAGACCACATCACGATGGATCAATAAAGCATCCCTTGCTGTTTGCACTGGACTGGACTCTTGTGTCTCATTGGGCTCCAGGAAGTAGGACCTAGCCCCAGGTCTTACAATATTAATATTGATCCATGACTTTAAAAGAAAATAAAATATAAGGAACAAGAAGGGGCATTTAAAAAGGGGGGGCATTTGCTTTCCTCATATGTTATCTCTTGTTCCATGGTGTGTGTAAACGGATACCATACATAGCACAATGTTCCTAGGGGACAGGAACAAAATCCGAAATTTCAGATTTCAATCTATGTCCTTTATTTTGTTGCCTGTATTTTTTTAGAGTACTTTTGAAAACTTACAAATTTAGATAAACTTCTTTGTAACTTAGCAATCTTCCCGTCAAACATGGATGGCCAAGAACAGATAGGAGGTTGAGTGCACTTGCAGCAAATCTTTCAACGAGACACTTAAAATCCTGAATTTCCTTAATTTTATACCAGTTATTATTTCCAAAAGGGTTTTTTTTTAAATCATTTCAGATTTCTAATGCATGCTGGTATAAAATTCCACATTAGTTCACATTTTTTCTCTTGCTGATGACTATAACTCTGGGTTGTTATGGACTTATGAAACAAAGGAATGCACTTGTTCAAGGGAAATAGCAACCCTCCTAACTGCAGCCCAAAAGTCCCCTTAATTAACAAACCCAGAGACATTGCAGCTTTCTCAATCTTTTGCAAATAGAAGTGGGAAGTGGGGGTATGGTATGTTTCCTTCATTTACACTCTGGACTCCAACTCATTATTCATAAAAAGAAAAGAAAGGTGGTGTGCGGGGGCGGGGGGGGGGGGGAGGTTGAGGGGCTTGGGGGATCAGCCTACAAGTTATGCAATACTGAGCTATTTAGAAACAAACTGGCTTCACATTCTTTTTCCACCCTCTGCTAAACTCAGCAATTGCCTCTGGGTCCTGACACAGGGAAGCATTCACAGCTGAGGACACTCTTCAAGTATGCAGTTATAGGGCACAAGCCAGGGTTTATGGAAGACAATGTGCTAGGTTAGTGGGTGTATGCATCTGAAAAATCATGGCATTCAAAGACAAGGGATGGAAGCAGGAATGCTACACACAGCATGCATGGTTTTCAGTAAGACGTGGGATTCTGACAAAATTATTCAGGGTATCTAAGACAAGAAAAATCAGATAATCCAACTATAAGAATGCTAATCAATCTTAAAGCCTACTATTTAAAAGAGGAAAAGTAGCTTGCCAACTGTAATTACAACACTCAAGAATGCTGAGGCAGGGGGTCAGAGGCTCTAGGATATCATGAGCTACAGAGAAATACCATATCCAAAATCCAAAGAGTCAGTATTTTTTAATAGAAAAACTGGTGTGCTGGGGGAAAATTGAGAAAAAGGAATAGAGAAAGACTAAGAGAAAAAAAGAAGGAAGGAAAGTTTTGTGTGTTTTTTTTTGGGGGGGTGGGGTGTATACTGCACACTCATGCAGAAAACATTCCTTGAATATATTTCTAAAATATGACAAGCCAAATGTGTGCTAGATAGTATCCTAATTCTCTTTAACTGAGGTAGATAGCTAACAATAGTACCCTAATTCTTCTAACTTTAATAATATTCCATGAATTTGTTATATTTATCTATGTTAATTTTCCTATTGACATTATATATCTAGTCTAAGACAGAGGTGTCTGAATGGCTTACAGTACTCTGCTCTATGATTAAGCAATTTGGCCAAAGGTCCATGTAAAGACACTACATAAGTCACAATGACACGCTGACTTTAAATCTTTACAAAACTATTTTGACTAATGGAGTAGTTTGTTGCTTCAAGGCAAATGTCTCTATATGATGAAATAGGCTAAAATTTTAATCAAAAGAATCTAACAAAATATAAAGTATACTGTCTTATCTCTAATATTTAAAACTTAAAATTTCCATTAAGACACCTTTAAAATCAGAATGATAAAATATATATTCTATTTATTAAAATCTAAGATTATATTACTACTATACTATTTTTTATATCATTAAAAACACTAATGACTATCAAATATATTTTCAAAGGCGCTTTTGAAAATGTTGAAGATGTTAACCACAGTAAAAAGAAATATTCCAGAACTCTAGTTCAGTTTTTCCTCTATGGTAGAAAAGCCAGGCTGCAGAAATTATTGCAAATTATAGACTAACTATAAAGATAGACCAGGCAACAACTGGATTTAAGAGGTTTTCTTTTTAAATACATAATCCCAGATCTAGTCAAACAATAAGCTTAAACATTTTATGAATGCTTTAAAGATTAAATCTGAAATGCCACATGGTTATGTCAATAAAAATACAAATAATTACAGTTATGCCAACCTCTGATACACAGTGTCAGTTTTTATTGATGGCAACAACCCATGTAATGGAATCTGACAGCTTGCAGATTATGCCTGCCCTGGAGACACTTCACCAATCAGTTATTTCCAACTACTTCCTTTTCTATAATTCTAATGTTCCAAATTCTCCCACTGATTCATGTGCATAAGAACAACTCATACAAGTAATGTTCTACGTCAATTCATGTAACTCATTACATTTATGTCAAGCATGATAGCTTTCAATTAGAAAAGGAAAATAACTAAACCAAACTGTAAAGCTTTCAAGTACAGAAGTATTATCACAGTACATTATTTGCTATGCAGTGCAAATCTAGTACATGTAAACCACAATGAAATATTCTGACACTTTCATATCTGAAAAAGAACTTACGTATTTTTAGATAAAATTTCCTTAGTAACATATGCTCAATTCATGATAACTTCAGAGATAATGTTAACAGGTTGGTTAGCATATTTATAATTGCATTATTTGATTTTTCTTCTTGTCTTAGATATATCCTGAATCATGCATGCTATGTGTAATGTTCATGCTTCCTTTGCTAAAATTGACTACAATGAAAGAAATAGCATTTCTTCAACTTTTGAAGAATTATTTTTATTATTTGATTACTTAGAAAGTGAACAATGCAGGAAATGTGTACAATTTAATTATTGTTATTCAAGATGAATTGAGCGCTTCCTGACAGGCTGTTGACTAAGGAAAAAAAGCAGAAAGAAATGATCAAGTTCTTTCACTGTTCACTGTTCTGGGATGTAGTGGTCATCTATGAGTGCACACAGCTCAAGTAGCTACCAGTGCTTCTGCCTCACTCCCAGGGTCTACCCACTCACCATGCCTGGCTGTGGCAAAGAGCAAGAGTAATTCATATTTCTTCATTTTTTTTCTTGGTTCAGTTTATTAAAATCTAACAAACGTAAAAGTAATAAAAACACACTGATATTTGTTACTGTTTTTGAAGCTGCATTGTTTTGCTGTTGAAATAGTGAGATAGCTATGTGGGTAGAGAGCTTGCTCTGAAAGCAAGAGGACCCAAGACCAAACCCAACACCCCCACAAAAAGACAGGAATGGCTGTGTGCCTGTGATGTAGCAACAGGAAGTAGACAGCTGGATCCCAAAAGCTCACTGGCCATCAGGCCTACCCAAACAGGGGAGCCCTTATCTTAAAAGCAAAGTTTAAAATCTGGCTTTAAACTTTCTTGACACAGTTTTAAAAAGAAAAATTAATACATGGTAAAGAACTTACAGGTATTTCCCTCTATAGTCTTCAGATCCCAAGCTTAAATGTTTAGAGGTTTTCTTACACTGTGATTCCCTAGTAATATTTCAGTTTTACAACCCTGTATGGCAAATTCATTGTTTGCTTGGCTCTTCTTTTCCCTTAAGAAATTCACAAACAGAACAAACAGCAAATCTCCTGTAGGCTGCCATATCCATAAAGGCCCAAGAGCTCTGATACATGGAATATAATAGTTGATTAATTTGGTCATTTTTTAAATTTTCAGATAATTATCATTAACATCATAATGCTGATATTAATTGTTCTTGTCTAATGAGAAATAAGAGTCCATTATTTCAATATCTGGTATTAACATTTATATAGCTTACAGTTTATAATGTAGCCACTTGCATTATCTCCATATTAAGCCAAAGACCTATGGAAGTTTCCTTGAAACTGGTATTTAAGTGCCCTCCTAAATACTTCAAAATTCAAAATCTGTGAACAGGTAAAATCAATTCAATTTTTGACAAAAAAGTTTATAAAAATGCAGCAATAAATACACACAGAATTTTAATTTTACTAAAAGCAACTAATAAGATGATAGCTAGGACTTCAGCACAATAAATCGCTGAAGATTACGCCTTCCACCACTTTACAAATGCTTCTGACCAAAAGTAGGACTTATCTATTTTTAAGACAAATCTATCCTAGCATTAAGAACAATAGAAAGCTAAGTCCCCAGGTATTTCTAACAATATATCATTAAATATGTAATTTGAATTTGTGAAATTAATTTTTCAGTAATTAAAAAATGTGTTGAACTGACAATCAATAAAAATTATAAGCATTAAAAGGGATTAGATGCTCAAGAAGTGGTGGTACTACTAAAACATTGCAATTCTCTAAATTTCAAACATTTTCAATCCCCTTTCATTTTCTTAAGTTTGAGTTGCCAATGAATCAATATTAGCAGAAATATTAAATGTAGCAAAAGAATAAAATAACAGGCAATAAACAGGTTAAAATTTTCTCAAATTACACCCGTATAACTCCTCTTTTGAAATATATTTATTATGTAAAACCATACCTTAAGAGAATGATGCCCCATTTCTCTTAAGGGGAGGGGAATTGGGTAGGTTTTTGGTTGCTTTCGTGGGCAATAGATGTTTATTTTCATTAGGAGTTGATTATAAGTTATTATTGATCTTATTTAGAGAGAAAAGGTTAGACTCAGAGATGTCTCTCCATTCTTTTATCTTTCATTCTTAGGTTTGGAGACAGGGGTTGAAAAGAAAGAACAGGGAATACAGAAATATATAGGCATGGTAAGACAAGAAGTAGATTAATGAATGTACTCCTCAATTGACTGCCTTAATTGTTACTCACAGGTTATTTTAACTCACTGGTGTAGAATTTTGAATATAGAATGCAAAATAAGTTTAATTTTAGACACATTGGTATAGAATTCAAATTTAAGATTATTCTTCACACACATTATATATATTTCTACTTTAATATGCAGTATTGTACCCATATAACTCAATTATAATACAAGGTTTACTTCCAATACTTTGAAAGTACTATTGCAGGCTGTTTAGGCTAAGTAAGTTATACAAGTTAATTGCTAGTTGATTATATCATGGTCATATCAATTACTATTATATTTTTATCACACGAATATACATCGTAGGCCTAACAGATAGATATAATTCTATGGAAAACCTTATAATAAATGGATCCATTTTATAAAAGAAAAATAACCAGAAGTATACGGAAAATGAGGCAGTATATTTTAAAATGAGAATAAATAACCAAAATAACTGCAAAAAAAGATAGACGATTGATACATAATAATTTCAGGACACTGTATAGTTATTAATACTCTACATACTGGTGTAAACAGAAAAAAAAAATCAATGGAACAAAATGGAATCCAGAAACAGAGTCAAAGTATAAAATTAATGTCCAATAGAGGTGCTACAAAATACAATAGGCAAAAAGCCAACCTTTCCAGCAAATGTGTATATAATAGCTAATTTCAGGAGTTGACATGCTAGATTTAGAGATACCTAGAGAAACAGAAGCATTATCTATTTTCAGGTACTAAGGACTGGTCACCCAAAACTTCATGTGCTTGAAGCTAACCTTACTCACTGTGGTAAATTTGTCAGGGAATGAAAACTTTAATAAATGGAGCCTAGAGCAAAGTCACTTAGTCACTAGGACATTCTCTTTGAAGAGACAGATAGCTCTCATGGGACCTCAGTTAGTTTTGCTTAGTTTGGATTTTATAAGGAAAAGGTATTGGCCACTGGGGGTTTGCCCATGCTCCAATGCTATATGGACAACACAAACTGTACATGGTGGACCTGGGAAGAATGGCAAAAAGTATGATCATGGGGCACTGGGTGAAATTCCAAAATAATTAATAAACATATTATGTTAGAAATAAAACAATGAAAAAAAAAAAGAAATAAAACAATGAAAGAAAGAAAAAGAAAATCAGTCCTAGAGTCTATAAGGTATTCTCAACAGAGTATTCTCTGCTATGTGATTGATTCTGCACTATAAAAGCATTGACTGTTAAAGCTTCCTCCATGAGATCCTCATCAGAAGTTGAATATATAAGGCAACCCAAAGTTTAATTTCTTAATCTGTAGGGTAAATAGAGCCCCAACATTCATTGCTGAACTGGCTACTTATCGATTCAGAGGTGGGGGTAGTAATTGTCTTCAGTTGAGTATTGCCTAGGCTCTAAAGGATAGTTCCAAATCCAAAGTCATATGGCTGTCACTGTTAACTAAGGAGATCACAGACAACAGATGCACACATGCACGCACCCAAGCACATGCACGTAATAGGAAAGGCATCTGTAAAGGAAAAAGATAGGAGTGGGAAATAAAAGAAGGTATGGTGAGTGTAACCAGCATGTATTAAATGTGAGAAACTGTCAATATTAGTTTCTTAAAAGTTATATAAAAATTATACTTTACATTCATATCATAGAACATCAAAATTAAAACTTAATCTGAAAAAAAAATCCAAATTCTACAAAGGAGGCAGCAATATTTTTTCATGCAAAATATGGTAAACTTCTTTGAATTATTCATCTGAATGGAAAGGTAAACAAAAAGAAGGTTGTCTCTAAAGATTGTCTGCTTTTGAATCACTTTCCTGAGGAAGGAATGTGACCTTGCCTTAGACTGGGCCCAAGGTGAAAGCAGTCTTGGGTGGCTTGACCCCACTGAGAAAAACATCTGTAATAAGACTGAGAGGACGCATTTTGGGCCTGGGATTAAAGACAGGGGCTGGGGTGGCTTGGGGGTAGAAAGTGGCGGAGACATGATAGGGGGTTGGAGAGGAGACAGGCAAGCTGAGTGAGGATGAGGAAGAAGGCTGTACGTTCGGGCCAGGAGCAATGCTGCTTTCTTCTGGAGGGCAAAGGATCTGCGAGGTTTCCGGAGGATTATGCCAAGGGATTCAACCCTCGGAACTGATTCATAGAAGGTTTCATTCTTATTCTCCTTTATCTCTTTTCCCTCCTGTTTAGGATAGTTAGGTTGTAAGAAAGATACCGTTGTTTAATAAATTCATTATAAAATTTAATTGTTAAGGAACCAGAGGCAACACTTTCCCCTATCTGGGCTGCATGGTTTGTCCTCAGAGGAAGAGAATACCCTTAGTCCTCATGAGATGGGGTGGGTTTGGGGCAGGTGTGTTCTGAGAAGGGGAGGTTGGGAAGGGGAAGAAGGTAGGAGAGTGCATCTGGGAGGAGAGGAAGGAGGGATCTGCAATAGGGATGTAAATGAATAAACGATTTAATGAGAAAAAGTTAGAATGGCTATTTTCAAATATCTATAGCTTTGTTTGACAACTGGTATTTCCCAATAAATAGCAACCCTTTTCTGTTTCTGCCAAGTAAAGCTGAATGCTTTACTCCTCCTGTGTTTAAGTATTTACAAGTACTCTTATACCTAGAATAAAAGATTATGTACTTGAGATGCTCAAACAATGTATTAAACATGGACACACAGCTCAATCATTACCCATTCATATTAGCATAATCAATCTAAGGGCTGGATATGGCAGAGCAGCTAAGAGTATGAACAAAAGATCAGAGTTTAGATCCAAAGTTGAAGGCTTACAGCCTCCTGAACCACAGATTTCAAAGGATCACATGAGGGTTTGTTGTTTGTTTTTTTTTTGGCCTCAAAATGTCCTCCAGACCCACATTTATATACCCACAAACAGATATAAATACAGTCAACAAAATTATTAGAAAAAAAAATCAATCTGCAACTTAATAACAAAGCAAATTAAACATATATACTACCCCTCTCATTATAAAAAAAAATATAAAAATATGGGCTGAGGAAACTCAGTGATAAGAGCCCTTACATAGAATATGGAAGGCAATGAGCTCAGTCCCCAGCAACACACACACACACACACACACACACACACACACACACACACACACACACACACAAAACAAGCATGGACTATATATTTAAAAAGTGGAGCATCAGGTAGAATACAAAATTATAAATGTAAAGTGTGTCAAAGCTCAGCAATACTTCTAAGAAGCAAGGCTTTAAGAAAAGTAGAGCATTATGAGAGTAGTACACATTCTTGACTCACCAAATTAATAAATACTGTTTGCGATTTAAGACTTAATTATAAGAAAGAGAGCATTAAGTCTATTACAAGAAAATACAGAAACAGAGTTTGTGAACTTAGGATAAATTAGGATTTCAAGGAAAACACAATAAAAAAACCAAACAAACAAAATTCAAAACAAAAACCAGGTTAATGTTTTAAAATCTAAGTCTACGTCTGAACAAGATGAAGAGGACACTTTAATATTTCTCTTGCCTATTGTAACAAAAAGCACTGAGCAAGGTACATAGAACATAACCCAGCAGACAAGGAAAACTAGAAATAAGGAAGAATGCTGCAAACACCAGGACACCAGAAAAGACATGGAATGAACTTTTTCTCTCCTTTTAAACCTAGACTGCAGAAGCTCAGAATGTGAGTGGATGTGGTACTCATTCCCAAGACAGGAGCAACACTAAGCACGTCAGCACCAATGGGACAACCCTCTACTGCAAAAGGCTGAGGAAGCAGCCTCACACATTAGTCTCTAAGACAGCAAGTCAAACATACAGAGAGGAAGAGCACCCGTTCCTCAATCTCTAAGTACTGACACTAAAACTGAGGGTCTGAGTATCTGTAGGGAGCCATGCCAAATTCTGCCATGTTAGAAATCCCGTGCTTAGGCTGCACGGGACAAATCGAACCAGGGTTCACCTGAAAGAGGGAGTGGGGATTGCAAGTAGGGTACAGAGACGTGAGAGATATGAGTCAAGTCCGGAAATTTCTGATCAAGACTCTCTTTAATGTGGACAAGTAAAGATATATATAGGAAGGTCAATAGGATCTATTCTAATCCCACTCTCCCTAGCCCCCAGACAAGAACACAATGGTCTGAGTAGCTCCTGTAAGAACTTCCCATTTCTCTGAGTAGCTCCCTGTAAGAACTTCATTGATCCTCTGGGTGGTTCCCAGTAGGTACTTCCCTACTTCTTTCAAAGGTAAATAGTCCAAGGATAGCCTAGAACACAAGACCTCCTCCGGCAAAGGTTAGCAACTCGAGGTCACAGCATGCAGCCTAAGCACTGGATTTCTAACACGGCAGAATTTGGCATGGCTACCCACAAGAATCTGTGTGGAGTCCCTGACTACTGAGCAATCTGGGAAGTAATAGGTAGCAAAATATAAATAGGGACCAGAAACTGAAATCCAGTACAAACAAAAAGAAATGCTTATCAGGGGCAGGAAGAGTATGGACTCAATTGAGAAGAGACCTAATGAAAATGCTGCGAAGAATGACAAAAGGGAAGAAGAGGACATGCTCAGTGCTGAAGCGACTTGATGGGCTTGGGTGGCCGGGTGGCTGGGGTTCCCCTTTTCTGAGGACTATCGGATAACAACAAAATAAAACGAGAAACAAATAACAAAACAATCTCAGAAATATACACAAATACTTGCAGACAACACAGAAATCAGGGATAAAATTTAAAAGTTCCTAGAATCAAATGATGAGCGCATACAGCACAATATACCACGTTCTCTGGAATACTACAAGGAGGGCTCTAAGAGGAACTGTCTTATTGTATATTATATAAATACTATGAGAAAATTTTATAAAGTACTGAAAAAAAAGTCACTATCAAGTAGATAAGGAGTATCCTAAACTTGAAAATAAGAAAGCAAGATGTTCCTACAGGGAATACAAAACCATGTTTAAAATATCAAAGAATCCCTGATTTCTTTCTCAGCCCATTTATCATTTGTATATAGGAGGTGTGAAGATTTTTTTGAGTTAATCTTGTACACAGCCACTTTGCTGGTGGTGTTTATCTGGTATAAAAGTTGCCTTGAAGAATTTTTGGATACCATTATGTATACTATCATTACACCTGCAAATGGTGATACCTTTGACTTAATCCTCTTTTAGTTGTCTTATTGCCCTACCTACAACTTGAAGTATTATATTGACTAGAATAGAAAGAGTGGGCAGCCTTGTCTTGTTTCTGATTTTAAAGAAATTATTTTGAGTTTCTCTCCATTTAATTTTATGTTGGCCACTGGCTTGCTGTAAATTGCCTATACTATGTTTAGATATGTCCCTTGTATCCCTGATCTCTCCAAGACTTTTAACATGAAGGACTGCTGAATTTTGCCAAAAGCTTTTTCAGCATCTAATGAGATGATCATGTGGTTTCTGACTTTCAGTTTCTTTGTATGGTAGATTACACTGGCATTTTTTCATATGCTGAAACATCCCTGCATCTCTGGTTGAAGCCTATTTGATCATGGTGGATGATCTTTTTGATGTGTTCTTGGATTCAGTTTATTAAGTATTTTTGTATCAATGTTCATGACAATTCTTTTTCTTTAATTTTCTTTAATTTTTAATTTTTAATTTCTTTAATTTAATTTTCTTTAATTTTCTTTTTCTTTAATTTTCTTAATTCTTTTTCTTTGCTGAGTTTTTGTGTGGTTTGGGTATCAGGGTGACTATGGCCTCATAAGATACATTCGGCAATGCGTCTTCTATTTATATTTTGTAAAATAGTTTGAATATTGGCAGTAGCTATTATTTGAAAGTATGGTAGAATTTTGCACTAAAACAACTTAGCCTGGGCTTCTTTTAGTTTGGAGACTTTTAATGACTGCTTCTATTTCCTTGTTGGTTGTAGGTCTATTTAAACTGTTTACCTGATTTTGATTGAACTTTGCTAAGCAGTATCTATCAAGATAATTGTCCATTTCCTTTAGGTTTTCCAATTTTGTAGAGAACATTTTTTAAAATTTTTTAAATTTTATTTTACAATTCTTTATTAAACATTTTTTTACATATACATTTATATTATTACATTTATATATAATAAACTACCTAGAGAAAGAAGAACCGTGATACAATCAGGAATTATATAAATGTTACAGTCTTAGTGTTTTGGCTATTTGTATTTGACAGCCTAGAAGAAAGCATCTTTCCTATCTTGGTGTATCTAAAATTCTGAATGTAGATCAATCTACATCACATCTTGTCATAAACTTAAAACATCTATCTAGACCTAAAAGCATCTTAACCCCTAAACAACTAAGCTTCCTTGTAAACCTACGCTACCTGTTCTTCAACTCCATCAGAGACTTGAGAAGGAATAAACTTGACTACCTGAATATGCCGGGAGTGCAGGTTAGTAGCTTTCCAAATGAGAAGATGACAGAGACAGTTTTCTACCTGAATAATCATCCAAAACCCCTTATAATATATATAATAAATATAATATATATGCCAAAAAGATACAAAGAAATAAAAAAAAATTTTCAAAATATATTCTTGGTCTAACTGGATATTTGCATGTAGAAGAATGGAAATAGATTTGTATCTATCACCCTGCACAAAACTCAAGTGCAGGGGATCAAAGACCTCAACACAAAATCTGACACACTGAACGTGATAGAAGAGAAAGTGTGGAATTGCTTTGAACACATCAGCGTAGGGATCAACTTCCTAAACAGAACACCAATAGAACAGGCACTAAGGCTGGCAACTAATAAAATGGACCTCATAAAACAAAAATAGCATCTGTAAAGCAAATAGTCAATAGCACAAAACAGTAGTCTACAGAATGGGAAATGGCTTTTAGCAATTCCACATCTGACAGAGGGCTAATTTCATAAATATATAAGGAATTTAAGAAATTTGATATCAACACCACACAACACAACTAAAAATGGGATACAGATATAAACCAAGAATTTCCAACAGAAGAATCTCAAATGTCCACTTAAAGAAAATTTCAACATCCTTACACAATCAGGGAAATAAAAATCAAAACTACGCTGAGATTCTATCTCACACCTGTCGGAATGGCTAAGCACAAAAACACATGTAATAGCTCTTGCTTGTCAGGATGTAAAGCAAGGGGAACATTGCTGATGGAGATGATGCAAGCTTGTATAGCTACACTGAAAATCAGTATGGCAGTGTCTCAGAAAACTGGGAACAGATATATCTCAAGATCCAGCTATACAACTTCTGGCATATACCCAAAGGACAGTCCATCCTACTACAAGGACAGTACCTCAGTTATATTCATAGCAGCTGGAGTATTGCACAGCTAATTAAAACAAACAAACAAACAAACAAACAAGAACCATGACATCTATAGGCAAATGGATGGTACTAGGAAAAAAATCATTCTGAGTAAGGTAACCAAGACCCAGAAAGACAAACAGGATATGTACTTACTTACAAATGGATATGAGCTGTTAAATAAAGGATAACCATGCCACAGTCTACAGACCCAGAGAAGCTAAATAACAAGGAGGACTCAAGGAAGATGCATGAGCTTCCCTGGCAAGAGGAAATAGAATACATATTGAGGTGGGATGGGGCAGGTGTGGGAGAAGAACAGGAGGGATCATATGAGGAAAGGGAGGAGGGACATAATACTGAGAGGCCTATCAGTCATGAGTGAGAAAATTATTGCAATAGAAACTGACAGGAATCTACAACAGTAACCCTAGTAACCAAGCATGCAGAGCTTAAATGTGGCCATCCCCTACAACCAGGCAAGATTTCCATCGGAAGGACTGGGACACCAACCCAGCCACACAACTATCAATACAAATCACACAAGTACAGATTAGAAAAAACTGGACTTTTATTAACTCCAAACTGTATTTAGCTGAAATTTAATTTTCCATCTTCATAATGTATTTCAAAAAACTTGGAATATCCACAGAAATAGGTTGCAGGGTCTGCCAGCAACTTCAGTGAGCTGTAGTCATAGCTAGGGATGCCAGAATACATCAGACCATAAAGTGATAGTTTAACAACATATGTTTATTTTTCACAGTTTGGAGAACAGTCAAGATCAAGGTGCCAACAAACTCAAACTAAATCCTAATTTTCAGACTTGCTAAATAGTGGACTTCTCACTGTATGTACTTGTGGCCTTCTCTGATGGGTGAAAAAAGAAAAAAAGTGATCTAGGTAATTTCTTCATCTAAAGGCATTAATTTCGTCACGACGGTCTTACCTTTCTGACCTAACCTTAACCTAATCAACTCCTGAAAGATCCACTTCGAAATAGCATTACATTGTGGTCTAGGGCTTTAAATTATGAATCTGGGAGGAAGGGATGCGTAAATATTTAATCTATAAGTGCAACTTGATTTAAAAAACGGACTCTAATTAGGTGAGATGATTAAGAAAAAAACCATCCTGATTACAGTAGAGCAAAAAAAAAAAAAAAAAAGAAAAAGAAAAAAAGAAAAAAAAAAAATCATAAAGGAAGTAAGTCATACAAAGATAAAAGTAGAGACTACAGTATGTATGTGTTCTAGCCAGAAAGGCCAACTACTAGCAGCCATGAGAAGCTAGGAGATACAGGCAACATATTCTCTTATAGCTCCAGAAGAAATCAATTCTCAAACAACACCTTTTCTAGGGAATTAATATTCTGTTCTTCTACAACACCAACAATTTTGTGGTAGTTTTTTCATGACAGAAAACTCTAGAAAACTTACTTTCTAATTATATTTAATTCAATATCCATATAATGTTAAAACTTGTCTCCTTTAATATCCTTTAAATTTCTAAAATGTTCCAATAATTTCTGATCATCACTATTTTCTTTTTTAAAAACAGTATTAACCTTCCCTCCTTATGTATTGTAACTATCAATATTAACCTTGCTATAGCCTCAAATATATTTTTCCTACTATATCATAATACACAATCTTTAAAGTAGAAACTAAATATTGAAGACCTTTAGTATTCATTTTACATAATATGTACCTACATACAGTAGGTTCATTAATAAATTCTCATTTGAAAAGATAAAATGTCTTTTGAAAAGATAAAAGCTATCCTTAACAAATAGGCTAAAAGTCTAGTGTGATTACTTCAAGATCTCTGTAGTGATTCCTCTTAACATTCAACTACAATCTTAGCCATACTCTCATTTCCTAATGGAAAAACTGCCAAGAGACATTAACTCTATGAATGGAAATAACATTCAAAATATGGTAAGAATTACAAAAGAATGTTATTAAAGGACTACATTAAAATTGTTATAAGAGCAGACATGATCAGAAATAAGTTTACTATTTATGTTTGTATTATGTGCACATTATTTCTTAAAGTTCAGTTGTATAACATTTTTATAACCTTAAAAATAAACATCATAAAATGATGTGGATGAGCAACATACCTGAGTTCTCAAAATTTCACTTTTTGACAACTGCATATCTCCAGTCAGTTCTTTCACAACGATGCCCAATGGCTCTAGACGTTTGCTGAAGTAATTTGTCATTTCAGCTGCCAAGGCTTTCATCGGAGCAACATACACAATCTGTACCAAACAAACACTGGCTTGATGAATGAGCAAAAACTACAACACCATTTATTTCACAGTAGCCAATACAAATCACAACTTATTGTGAAATATGATTCTAGTTGCTTCCTGTGAAAAAGGTTAATGATGATATATGGGAAGTGGCTATCTCTGCTGGAACAGCGTGTGGTTACTTAAGTAAATACTGTCCTTTAAATAAGAGACAGTAGAATTTGTTTACACTGACTCATTACTCAGAAAGTAGGTTCTGCTTCAAATCTAAACATATCTTCATGCTTTCCCAAAGAGTAATGGGATTTTCAAAACAGAAATAGGGACTACCTTTATAGCGATTAAGTCAATCAAGCAGCATTCTTTATATGACTTCTACTATAATAAATATTCAAGAATTCCCAAGTTTTATAGTATGGAAAGCTTATTTTAACTTATAAGTTAAATAGTCTATAAAAAATAGTCTGATTTGTAATCTCCTACCTTAAACTCATTCTTTTTAATAACACCTTGTTGAAAGTGTTGGCGGATTTCATGTAAGACTGTAAGCATCGCAATATTGGTCTTCCCAGCTCCAGTAGGGGCACAGATCAGCATATTCTCGTTGGTATTGTAGGCTGTCTCAAATACTATAGACTGGATTCTGTTGAGTCTCTTCATTCCTTTAAAAACCAACTGTCCAATCTAAAATAAGAGAGGTACATGACTCAATGTAAATGAAATGTAAATGACTCCTCAAGTTCTGAATATAAACATTAAATCTCTATGATTAAAATCATAAGACTTTTTTACCAGGAGACTATGAGAGAGAATGGATGGTTGTAAGAACGTTATACTATGTAACCAAAGCTCATTTTATCCTCACAATCATTTGCCTCTGCCTCACAGGTGCTGGGATAACAACTGCAGGGATAACATGTATAACACTGCCCTCAAAAGATTTTCTTCAGTTTGTCAGTTCATCCTGTATGTATACACAGTCAAGAAAGTATCACAACTATAGCTCAGTTATAATTGGAAAATTACCACACACTGAATATGAAAATATGATTCCAAACTTAAATATATACTTATCTTTCCCCAAGCACAAAACAACGCAAATATGTAAATATAAAATAAAAATAAATCTTTCAAAGTTCAAATCATTTGCCACTCATATCATGAGAGTCTAAACTGAAGTTAAACCAGGTCGGGCATATACATGTAAGCCTAGCACTACAGAGGGTGAAGTGGGAGAACCTTAAGTACAAGGACAGTGAGTGTACAGTGAAGCTCCTCTTCAAGAAACCTTTAGAAAACAAAACAAAACAGGAAGCCACCTGGAGATAGAAGTAAATAGGAATTCCTATTCAATTATTCAGAATGGTTTTTAATAGTTTATGATTTAAGAACAAACCTTAGAAGGCAACAAATTGTTTGAAAAGAGAGATCATATCTCACATAGTTTATACTACAGCGTGTAAAAGTTATAAGGACTTTAATGTTATTTAATATTCTTCTTTAATACTCAAAATCATTCCATATTGTACCATGATTACATCTCTTTAGTTAAAGGTGACAGAGGACACAGGCACAGTCTGCTAGAAGTTCCAGGCAATAAACTGGAAAGAGTTGGATGGCAAGAACAAAAGAGGTGGAACATGCTAGATTTCTTTTACATTTTAATTTATATTTTTTTACTTTTTTTTTTTTTGATAATATTCATATTACATCTCAATTGTTAGCCCATCCCTTGTATCCTCCTATTCCTCCCTCTCACTTTCACCCTATTCCCCTCCCCTCTGACTGTGACTGAGGGCGACCTCCTCTCCCTGTATATGATCCTAGGGTATCAACTTTCTTCTTGGTAGCCTGCTATCCTTCCTCTGAGTGCCACCAGGCCTCCCTATCCAGGGGACGTGGTCAAATATGGGGCACCAGAGTTCATGTGAAAGTCAGTCCCCACTTTCCACTTAAATGTGGAGAGTGTCCTGTCCATTGGCTGGATCTGGGTAAGGGTGTGATACTTACTGCACATACCGTCCTTGGCTGGTGCCATAGTTTGAGCAGAACCCCTGGGCCCAGATCTGCCTATCAGTGTTCTTCTTGTAGGTTTCTAGGACCCTCTAGATCCTTCTATTTCCCTAATCTCCCATACGTCTCTCACCTAGAGTCCCAATAGCACGCACTCACCTCTATCCCACTTTCCTGGTAAATGAAGACTTTCATGGGACATGTCCCTTGGGCTATAGTCCAGAAATAAGTGAGTTATACCATTTGAGTCTTTCTGCTTCTGGGTTAACTCATTATGATCATTTCTAGTTCAATCCATTTGTCCACAAATTTCGGAAATTCCTTGTTTTTAATAACATATAATGGCAAACCTATCAGAATTACACCCGACTTCTCAGCAGAGATCATAAAAGCCAAAAGGGCCTGGACAGAGATCCTACAAACCCTAAGAGACCACAGATGCCAGGCCAGGCTACTATATCCAGCAAATTTTCAGTAACCATTGATGGAGAAAACAAGATATTCCATGACAAAAACAAATTCAAACAATACCTATCCACAAACCTGACTTTATAGAAATTAATAGAAGGAAAACTCCACCCCAAAGGGACAAGCTACAACCAACACTACACAGGAAATAGATAACTACACCATCGCAAGAACACAACCACATAATCTCCATATGGTAACCAACATCAAAATTAAGGGTCTTAACAATCACTGGTCATTAATATCTCTCAACACCAATGGACTAAATTCTCCAATAAAAAGACAACAGACTAACTGAATGGATGTATAAACAAGATCCAACATTCTTCTGCATCCAAGAAACACATCTCAGCCACAGGATAAAGATGCTAGTTTAATAACAAGTCAAAAAGGGAACTTTACACAGTTTCAGAAGTTCATTCAGAGTCAATCCCAGAAGTGTGGCTTGATTCTTGGTTCAAAGTACTCTGCTCCCAGAGAGGGATAGCACCAATAATAGTACAGGAACCACAGCTCAGGAAAGAGAAATAAAAAGGCTGTACTGTACGTTCAATAACAATTTAAGGCACAAAACTGGGGCTGGAAAGAATCAGCAGTTAAGAGCATACATTGCTCTTGTAGAGTACTAGAGTTCTGCTGAGTACTCATGTCAGTTGGCTCACCATGTTATGTCACTTGAACCCCAAAAGATGGACAAGGACACACACACACACACACACACAATATGGATATCTATCTATCTATCTATCTATCTATCTATCTATCTATCTATCTATATCCATATCTACTTGGAGATAATAGAAATAAATGTTTAAAAAAAAACCAAAGATCAAAACTAAATGAAAGAGAGAGGAGAACATACAGAAAGTTTGTGGCAGTAGCACTGACAGAAGGAGAAGACATGTAGGAGCACCAGCTCTTCTCAGCACTTTCCCTGAGCAGCAGTATAGTGGATTTTTACAAAGACCCAGAGCAAGTAGTATGGGTCTATCTGTTGGAACCTGGAAACCTGAACTCAGAGCTGCATAGTATTCAGCAAGGGAGAAACCTACTGAAGTCAGAGTCAGTCTCTGCATAGGAATAAAGACTCATGTTCTAAGTGGTGTGCCAGATAGTAAGAAAGGCTGTCTGGGGTTGGAGTCAACTAACATTAATCCCAAGAATTCTGAATATAAACTATTCAAACAGGATTTGAAAACTAAATGGCAATTCATAAATAACAGATTAGTGGAGAAATCAAATGCATATTAGTAAGAATTCTTAAGTACAGGAAAAGGAAAATTCAATGTCAGAAACAGTGGACTTTTAAAAGGTGATATTTTAAGAGAAAATTTCTGTATTTGAAACCAACATTGATATCAAATAAAAGACTATTTTATCTTGTTGCCCAAAGAAATCTAGAAAATCAAAACACAACAACAGATGCTATAAAAATTTGTAATTGGAAAAGGCTGATTGAAAGGCAGAGAGATCCGATGTCATCATCAAGGAAAAAGGAAGCATCATTACAGATAGAAGAATGACAAAAAACACTATGTTCCCTCTATGGAAATAAATAATGAACTGTGCCTGAGCAAACTGATGAAGAAAAAAATGAGTTATTTCAAGAATGAGAAAAGCAGAATCACTATAGATGCTGAAGATGCTAGACAGATGGTGGAAAGCATCATGAGCATCCTACAAAAATAAATTATATGGCATATATGAACTGGGCACGAGCAAACTGGAAAACTGTCGTGGTGTGTGTGTGTGTATGTCTGTCTGTCTCTCTCTCTCTCTCTCTCTCTCTCTCTCTCTCTCTCTCTCTCTGTGTGTGTGTGTGTGTGTGTGTGTGTGTGTGTGTGTGTGTAAAACAACAAAAGGAAAAGAGGCAGGGATTTGAGAAAGAGCAAAGGATGGAAATATGTAGGACAGTATCTAGTGGAAGGAAAGGGAAGCTGAAATGATGTAATTATCTCAAAATTTAACAAAACATTTTTAAAAACTGATATCAAATAAAACACCTATGATTTTAAGAGACTGTTAAGAATTTATGAGAGAGCCAAAACATATAAAGTATTTGTATACAGAGTAATGAATTTTCTAGTTAAAGTAACAAAATAAGAAGTTAATTTTAAAACAAACAAAAGATTTTAAAATTCCTTTTACCAAGAAAAATAGATGACACACACAGAGACGTATACACAGACACAGACAGTGTCACCAAATACTGGGAAATTGAAATAGTCTCCTTAGATTAATGTCCATGAGCAGTATGCTATGACTGGATTACAAATCTAATTATCTCACATTCTAGCTCAAAAACTTTCAACGTTGGTTTGTGGTGATATTTCAGTCAGTAAAACAAATGCCTCAGAATCATTACAACTGGAGTTAATTCTTAACATAAGGTAATGGTAACATAAACTTGCAACCACCGTATGAGGAGGCAGAAACAGGCATATCCATGTGGCTTGCTGTTCAGTCTACTGGGTGAGCTCCAGGCCAGTAAATGGCCCCAGTATAAATAAAATAAAATGCAGTGCCTCTACATGCACACAAAGGCATACACACTGCCATATACATAAGCACATGCACATGCAGGCATACATATTCACGTATATCCTAGCACACGCAGAAACAAATACCACCTCCAAAGAAAGGAAAATCTTTCAAAGTTTTTAAACAATGTTTTATCTATATATTATTTACAGTAGATATGACCCTTCAAGATTGTTGTTTGGCCTGGGTCCCACCACCTGTGAGTTGGTCCTAGTTCCACATCCTGTGGGCTGGTCCAGGAGCTCCTTGCTTTCAAATGGACAAGGTCAAAGGTACCAAGGTCTTGTTTCTTGCTCAGGGGAAGTACAGAGCACTCAGGATGAGGCCTGAGGCAGGGTGCTAGGCCAAATTCCCAGCCTCTCCGGGGGAGGTGGAAATGAGGTTTCCATGGAGTGTTACAAAATAGGCCTTTTAGAATGAGAGTTCTGTATCAGAAGGCAGGAGACTCGGGAGCCCCCACAGCTTTGTGATGATACCAAAAGTGTCACAGCTCCTTGTTTGAGCTGCTGAGTTAAGCACAGCAGAGGAATCAGGCATATGTTCAAAACCTGCTGGCAGGTCCAGTGAGAACCAGGCCCAGCAGTGCTTCAAGGGGGTGAGGGGAGGTTGGGAGTGGTGTTCAGCACAGAGCCAGTAGTTAGCAATGGAGCAGGGTGCCAGAAACTGCAAAGGCAGTTCTGCCAACACTGCCAGGAGTCCCATCTCAATAATGGAGTTCAGACTATCATAGTGGAGGAACTGTGAGCATGACAGAGAGCCTGAGCAAGCCAGCCAACCTTTATTTATAAACCTTGGGCAGTAGGGAGGGGTTCTGAGGGTGAAAGTATCTGATTCACTATGGCTAAGGGTGCCAAGATACTTAATCTACATACAGTGATAGAGTACTTCACTTACATCAGTAACATAGGCCTATCACAAGAGGGAAAAACAGTATGTAATTATTCTATGTGTGACGGTTTCTAGGTATGATTAAAGATCATTTGCTATAGGCTAGGATCTCCTCAGCATAGTGTGGAGGACCTCTAGGAATTCCCTGTGCTTGAACAAGTTCCTTATCAGGGAAAGGGTTGGGCCTGTAATCTTCCTTGAGGGCTATGTGACATTCCTTACAAAATCTGGGGGTTACTGGATCCAGTGGAGTGTGACCCTGCTGAGAAAAGGGAGTTCATCTTCATAGACTGAGCACAAAATGGCTATGCAGAGAATTCATACTTCAACCTAATCCAGCAAAGTACTAAATATCAATGCTTGAAGATATTTTTCAAGACAAAATATAGTACAGAGTTACAAAACCCTGAATCTGTTAGGTCTCACTTGCTCACCATTTTTTTTTCCACTTTATTCAGATTACATCTCAATTGTTAGCCTCCTGCTTGTCTCCTCCCATTCCTCCCTCCCTCCTTTAACCTATTTCCCTCTCATATGTCTGTGACAGAAGGGGACCTCCTCCCCCATCATACGGTCACAGCCTATCAAGTCTCATCCTGGTAGCCTTCCTATTCTTTCTGAGTGCCACCAGGCCTCCCCACCAAGGGGAAGTGGTCAAATAAGGGGCACCAGAGTTCATGTCAGAGTCAGCCCCCACTCTCCACACAACTGTGGAGAATGTCCTGTCCCTTGACTAGGTCAGAGTAGTAGTTCAACATTTACTGCATGTATTGTCTTTGGTTGGTGCAGTAGTTTGAGCAGAACCCCAGGGTCCAGATCCGTCCATCATGATGTTCTTCTTGTAGGTTTCTAGGACCTTCTGGGTCCTTCTATTTCCCATTCTCCCATACTTCTCTCACCTAGAGTCCCAGTACGAGGTCCCTGCATCTATCCCAATCTCCTGGTAAGTGAAGACTTTCAGGGGATATCCCTCACCATTTCTTCATACCTTTTCAATGCATAAAAAGCCTTTCCCAACCCTTGGAAGCTCTACATTATCATTCAAGCTCAAGCTCAAGGGTGATCTCTGATGTCCTTTAGTTCCCTAAGTAATTACCATTTATTTCTTTACAATCCACCATATTTCAAAAGATTTAAGGAAGACCTACTTTTTCAGCACCCAGATGTTCAATATATATTACATATATATTATCATTAAAACCTCTAACCATAAATACTGAGATAATTTCTTTATGTCTATCTGGCCCACTGGATTGAATCCAGTGATTTTATTTTATTGCTCCTTGTATTACTGGGTAGCCTATTGTGTCAGGAACATAGTTTACTCAATATATTTTTATTGAAACATTTTTATGCTTGCTACTAGCAAAAGCAGTTTAATTAAATGAAGGGGGTGCCTTAAAAAGATATGAAGCACATATATAACATCCACCAAAAAAGCAACCTGAATCTATAATGTGAAGCACCCTGGAAAGGAAATGTTATAGAACCTTCAATAAGAAGCATAGGTTTGGAGGATGGGGTGATGGCTCAGTAGTTAAGGGCGGCACTGGTGGCTCTTCCAGAGGACCTAGGTTCAATCCCCAGCACCCTCATGGCAGCTAACAATTACCTATAACTATAGTTCCAATGGATTTGTCACCCTCCCTGCCTTCATGGGCACTGCACACATGTGGTAAATAAGCATCTACACACACAAAACATCTATCCGTACATGTAAAATAAAAGTAAATAGATCTTAGAAAGAAAAGAAAGAAATTTACATTTGTGCAACTGAAAGTTAAAGAATAAACTAAAGCACCAGAAAAAGTGGCCTATGGACCAGTTACCAATCCTGAGGTTAATTAGTATTTTTCTTAATTCAAAAATTATTACCAATTAGATACAAATATGAACACACCAAGGGAGGTCAAGGGAGGGTACTAGATGAGGAAGAGTTTGGGAAGGGGAGAGAGTACAGGAAAGAGATCTGAAATTTGGGGACAGGGGTTAGGTGAGCTAAAAACCTAGGACAATGGAAACTCCCAGGAATCTGTGAGGGTGACCCTAGCCAAGACTCCTAGCAATTGGGGATATGCAGTCTGAATCAGTCATCGTCCAGTGGAGGGACTCGGACAACAACCCAGCCGTAAAACATTAGATCCTAAATGTCTCCTGCAAACAAGATGAGTATAGGTAAAGATGGAACAGTAATTGACAGAATAAATAACCATTTGTTGGCCCAGCTTGAGAGCCATGCCATGAAAGAGAGACCACCCATGACACTATTAATGATAATCTGATCTACTTTCAGAAAGGTGCCTAACTTAACTGTTATCTGAGAGGCTTTGCCCAGCCAACTGATGGATACACATGCAGAGACCCGCAACCAAACATTAGGTGGAGCTCAGGGAATTCCATGGAAGAGAATGAAGGAATGAATGCACCAAAGAGGTCAAGGATACCACATGAAAACCACAACTAACCTGGGACATAGAGGCTCACAGAAACTGAACCACCAGAGACCTAGGGATGGAGCTAGGCCCTCTGCAAATATGCATTTGTGCAGTTTGCTCTTCATGAGGGACTCCTAACAACAGGAAGAGGAGCTGTCTCTGAATTTGTTGCCTTCCTTTTGTTCCCTTTCCTCTACCTTGGCTGCCTTGTGCAGCTACACTAGAAGATGCTGCCTAGCCCTACTGCAACTTGACAAGCCAAGTTGACCTCTCTTTTTCTGAGCCTTTTCTTAGGAGAAAGGAAGGATGGGAGGATGCAGGGATGGAGGGCAGAGGGAGGAACTCCAAAGAGAAAGAGGGAGCAAGATCAGATCAGGATAAATAAATTAATTAAAAAAAAACTATAAAAAGTTAGGTTACGGGCTGAGAAGATGGCTAAGATAGAAGTGCCTGCTGCATAAGCATTAGTTTAGACACCCAGAAACCTCATTTAAAAAAAAAGAAATGGCACAGCAGCACAAGTCTGTTGTCTAGCTTGTGCATTTGAGGACAGAGGGATCTCACGAGCTCACTATCCAGCCAGATTCAGTGGAAGACCCCATCTCAAAAAGTAAGGTAGACAGTGATAGAAAAAGACATTAACATCCATCTCTGGCCTCCACAGTCACATGCAATCATGCAAGCATTTTCACTCATGTGTATATGCACATACACATGAACACATATATGCAAATTTGCTAAATGACCAAAATGACACAAAATAAACATATGTAATGCAAAGGCATATGTGAATCTGTTTCGAGTACAAAGAAAGCTTTATACTCCAATAGCCTACTTCTTAGCCAACCCGTTATCTATATTCCTCTTCCTTCTTTCTTTCTTTCTATTTTTTTCTTTTTTGTTTTTTTCAAGACAGGGTTTCTGTGTGTGGCCTTGGCTGTCCTGACTCAGTTTGTAGACAGACAGGGCTCAAACTCACAGTGACCCACCTGCCTCTGCCTCCTTGAGTGCTGATATTAAAGGTGTGCGCCACCACACCTGCCTGCTATCTATATTCTTAACTGGATTGACCAATTACAAATTCCATACTCAAAAGAACCTATCACACAAAAAGTTCACCTTACCTCATCTAAGTCTTGGATATAACTGGCTTTTTCCTCAAACCCAACTGGCATTGGCTCACTGTAGGGGATCTCACTTCTTCATACAGCTTGGTATTCTCTCTCTGGATACCTTCCGGCAAAATCATCTATAAGTACAAAAAATAAAATTCCAGTAAGAAAAATTAAAGTCTACTGCTCTCATAAAATTTTAAGTTAAATTAGAGAAAAAGACAAAATGTTACTGGCTTTATAACATAGTACTAGCAAATAAATCCAGCTAATTTAAAGAAAATAAATCTAAATAAAAGAAAAATAAACATAAACCATCTCCTTAAACATTCAGTAGTCAACTGTCTCCTAGGATATATAGATGTAATTTGTTGAACTTAAGAGTACATACCAGCTATACAGTATTCTTGAGGACAAAAGTACTGTCCTACCCAAAATAATATATAATATAGTCAGTGATACAATAACTCACCAATACAAATTGAAACAATAAAAAAAAAGTTAAATATGTTTTGAATTGGAATATATTTCAGGAACTTAAGATATACTACAATATCCCATTTTTTTCCTACTATTTTAACATATAACTTAACATATTGTATCCACTAGTAATATATTCAAGGACACAAGGAAAATCTATGCTAGCATTTGCTCAGAAAATACCTGTTTCCAAAAGTGGTTATATTACTAGGACATACCTTGGCACCAGCAATGAATGCTGATGTCTCTCGGGCCTCAGCCTGGGAATCATAAACATGAGGATAACGAATTTTTTCAACCTCTTTCTCTCTCTGCCTGCCCAAAATTGGAGCACTTCTAGCATTCAGAAGTGCCTGTTCTCTGTAATAAATAAATAAATAAGAGGACACATTTGAAAAAATTAAGCCATATACAAATTAAAGGCCATTATAATTGCTATTTCAAGTAATCCTTTAAAAAAAAAAAGAACTTTAACTACAAATGGAAGATATTAGCCACTAAGAAGTTTCAGGGTAAATAATAGGCTTTGAGTATATTTCCAATTGCTACTTCTATACAGTAGTCAGTAAGGCTGACCTAATTTTTTTTTTCATTTATTTTCACACCATAAAGATGTATAAGTGATAAATACCACTTTTTCAATGTTTAAATATAAATCAGTAGTTCTCAATCTTCCTAATGAGGTGACCCTTTAATACAGTCCCTCCTTTGTTGTCATGACCCCAACCGTAAAATTATTTCACTGCTAGTACATAACAATAATTTTGGTATTGTTATGGATTGTAATTTAAGTTTTGTTTTTGTTTTTGTTTTTTGTTTTTTGTTTTGGAGATAAAGGTTTGCCAAAAAGATGACAACCCACAGGTTGAGAGTTGCAAATTTAACTGACCACAAAACTCATATTTATTTTTCTACTTACAAATTATATTAAAATAAAGTATCATTAAATTGAAAAAGTAAACAGATGCTAAACTATATCCATGTGGCCATTATGTAATATATACTGAAAAGTATAAAAAAAAACAACCTAGACAAGCCCATCTCTGCAAATAAAGTGTCTCACATGAACACAATCAAGACTTATTCTAATTAAAGAGTGACTTTTATTTCACCAAAGAGAATCAAGTTGTAAGAGAATCACCAAATTACTTAAAAGCTAAAGAATGACAGGTAAAACTACACCACTTGTATGATTTCAGCATATGATGTTTACTACCTCTGTATCCGGAGTTCCTTAGGATCAAAAGACAAAATTCCTTCTCCAGAAACTTCCCCATCTTCTCCTGCCTTTTTTTCTCTTCTAGCATTTTTTTTTTTCGCGGCGGCGATATTGTTTCATTAACTGCTTTTCTTGTTCAGACTGAATAGTAACTTGACATCCATAATTCGGCTTTGCATTCTCTCCTAAAATTTTTTTACAACTATCTGTGAAGTAATTAAAAAATATAATGAATTATAAATAGCAGACATGACTTGACCTTCATGAAAACCATTTTGCCACTCCAAACACATAACAGAATCCAATTTTCTAACAACTTCTTTTTTTATAGCTGGTTTACTCAATTACATGTTTAAGGGTAGTCTTAAAAAAATAGTATCTATATAATATTGCATAGTATGGAAAAGCAAGCAAAATACTATAACAATACTAGGATCATATAATTTGAAGTAGCATCATGAATGCAAAATTTAAATTTCATAGTTTTAAAATAATTTGTTCAAATTATTTAAAATATATAATTATGAATTTCAGTTGCCATTACCATTATTATGATAAAGTAACAATCTGTTAAATATTAAATACAACTTTCCTCTAAGAAATTAACCTTGTTATACTTGTTATTCACTTACTACTTTTCATAGCTTAGAACATTTCCACAGAGAATGGTAAAGCAACAGTACTGTCCACCTTCTTATAAAAATGGAGCAGACACAGATCAACCAAAACTCACTGCTTAGGAAGTATGAATTGGGTTTGTGTGTAGGCACCTCAATATTCAGGCTGTTTTGCCGAAAGGATTGCTTTCTGTGTTTAAACTCTTTCCAAGTATATACAGTCCTAAAGGAGCTAAAAGAACTGTCACTAAAAGGAATCAAAGTCAATAGGCATTTAGTATTGAGGAATCAGCACAACTAGGCTAGGTAGACAATGCCAAATGAGATTTGGTCCATACTCTGAACAGAGCACAGGCACAAGTTATTTTATCAAAAGGCAAAATTCAAGGCAGACCAGGAAGGTGTTAAACAAATCACCAAGAAGGAAAAACATACTTCAAATCCATTCCTACTCAAATCTTGAAATTTCTCTGGCAATACATCCTTACATGAAAAAAGGAAGCATTTAATTTCCAATCACATGAAAAACTCCTATAATGTTGCTTTATCAGCATTAGAAAGGACCATGTTTCAAAAGTATAAAAAAGAATTTCATTTATAATAAGGTGAAACTGTATGGCTATTACCAAAATACTTTACTATTTATCTTATATGCCAGACTTACTATGTAACAGAATTTATAATTAACTTTCAATGTCAAAAAAATCCATATTCTTGAAGCTTTCACATGTACTGAGAATTTTTTAAAAAGTAAAACTGACTGCAACATCAACAAATCAGCAATATAGATATGAAAAAGAATATTTCAAGAACATGAATAATGCCATCCTCTTATGAGAGACAACTGCTAAAACACTTTGAAATGTAAAAACATACATTAGATAGTATAAGAAATGTTATGTACTAGTGTAACTAATATTTTGTGAGAAATAGATAGCAACAAAACACTGCTATACATACTGATCATCCAAAGTAAAAACAAATTCATAAGAAAATATGTCACTCACTGAAAATTTTTTAAAGTCTCAATCAACAACCCTGTAAAACTAAGCATAGTAAATACAACAATGATTTTTTTTTTTAAAGTCAGTTTTAGATTAAATACATGGTATTTCTTTTTTGGTTATGCTATCTGTGATGACTCACAAGCAGAGACAAAATAACTGTAATAGCAACTGTTAGATAAAATAATTGAAGAATAAAGTAGAAATTTATGTTCTTATAAAACCTAATTACTCCAGAAAAGCCTGGTATAATATTCAAATGATAGCATATACTAATTTAATTTGCATTTTAGATATATCTTTTCTAAGTTTTAAAAATTTTCACATAATATTATATTCTTTGCCTTCCCCTATCTCCTCCCATATACCTCCTTATACCAACTTCACATTCTTTCTCTCTGTCTCTTAAGGGAGGGGAACTTCCTACCAGGATGTAAATTATATAAATTAATTAATGAAAAAAATTAATAGAAGTATGAATAGTTTTTAAAAAAGTAGTAACAAAATCAAGCACTAAAGGGCAAATTTAATTCGCAATTACCCTCATGATAGAGCCCTCTGCTTAGGCACCTAACATTTCCTTGTTAAAAGACTGGAGATAGATTAGGGTAGATGTTTATCTTGATTTAAAAAATCAAATTCATTAAGACACTAGAAATTCTAAATGAAAGTAAGCCATTCTACCTATATGGTGATTTTTATAAAACAAACAGACAAACAAAAAGTTAATATGGTTAATAATTTTCTTGGTTAAAAAAACTTTAATAATGAAAAGGTGTAATTTGGTACTTAAGAGAATTCTGAAGTATCATTAAATGTATAACGTATTAAGCTATAGAAATGAATGTTAACTGTAGTGAAGTAGGGTAAGAGATCTTTTCTTCAAAATATTTCCATAACCTATTAAAACATTTTTAAGAAAAAAATACTTATTTATTTGTATATGGGTTGTGTGTGTATGCATATGTGTGTATGTGTATGTGTGTGTGTGTGTGTATGTTTGTGTGAAAAGACAATTTGTAGAAGTCACTTTTCTCCTTCTACCACATGACCCAGAAAATCAACTCAAGTTGCTGGAAAACATATTTACTGCTAAGATATTCACTGGCCCAACCCATTAAAAATTTTTAAGGAAAATAATCTCTCATTCAGTATAAAACAAAAGCCTACTTAAAAAGAAACCTTTAAGAATATGCAAGTTCAAATATGAGGCATCAGAGTACGTGTGAAAGTCAAACCCCACTCTCCACTCAACTGTGGAGAATGTTCTGTCCATTGGCTAGATTTGGGTAGTGCCCCCTGGAGGAGGAGACCTGGTGGCACTAAGAGGAAGGACAGCAGGTTACCAAGAAGAGACTTGATACCCTATGAGCATATACAGGGGGAGGAAGTCCCCCTCAGTCACAGTCATAGGGGAGGGGAATAAGGGGAAAATGGGAGGGAGGGAAGAATGGGAGGATACAAGGGATGGGATAACCACTGAGATGTAACAATAATAAAAAAAAAATTTTTTTAAAAAGGGGAAAAAAGAATATGCAAGTTAAAGTTTTTTATTTAAGTAAACAAATTTGTAAGAACATAGCTATTCATAAATAGCAACATTAACAATAAACGAATATAGAATAAAAGTAAGAGCTATTTGAAAAGAGTAGAAAACATTTCAGGTCATACTAATGGCTCAAATATACTTTATGCAATTTAAATTTAATCTTTGTTGGCTGGTAATATAACTCTGTGATAGAATTCTTGCTGAACATGTGTGAGGTCCTAAGTTCAATTTCCTACACTGAAAAATAAATTAATATTTAATGTTGATTTAAAAGTATATCGTTTCTGTTATCATTATAGAATAAAATATGGAAAATGAGAATAAAACATGAGCATAAATGGGAGTGCTAACTCATCTTTATGTTGATACATTAGAGCTTTTAAAAACTGTAAGCCATATGTATCTTGATAGTAACATTTAGAATACTAACTAAGAAAACACAAACTTTTCAGAATTTGCAAAATTACAGGACTGGACGAAAACTTATTCCATAATTTATGATAAAAAAATAACAGTTTACAAACAAACAAGATTTACCTGCTCATAAACCAGCGTGTCTACCACAGCACTTTGTGGGAGGAATCCCTGTGGAGCAGGGCAGTGTAGAGCAAGCTGTTTCAAGTATTTGAAGAGCTCAGAGCCCCATAAAACACCACAAGACCAAATTGCTAATTTCCAACATGCAAGTTCTAACAATCTTTTTTTTTTTTTTTTTTTATTTTAATATTTTATTAAAAGGTATATTCCTTAGTTCCAAACACAACGGCAGTTGGTTAAGTTACTTCTGGTTATTTAAAATCCACACTTCCAAAATTGAAACACTTCGGCCTTCTGAAAGAACTGAAACGTTATCAGTGATCCATGGTTTATAAGGGTTAATTTTTCAGTGGTATTTATTCATTACATGTGAAAATGGCTAGAGCTACTGTGGGTGGACTAAGGCCTCACAGTGTACCAAAGAGCTGCCTACAATTTAACAGTGTAGATCTTACACTCACGGCCAGCATAGAGAATCCAAACACTACCTTGGTGGTCTTATAATTATGAAGGTGACTCCTTGACTTCCTTTAAGACAAGGGAATTTTTGCAGATATATTGTCTTTCTTTTAAAACAACATTCTACATTAGAAGCAGTGGCAGTTTTATTTTAAAAAGAAAAACTCCAAAATACAAAAAACAGTCCAGAGTTAAACTTTTGGCATGCTTTATCAAGACTGAACTAAGTTTAGTGCAAAAAAAAAAAAAAAAAAACCCTAAATTTTCAGTGATAACTCATCTAGTTACTAATACAGTAGGAAAATTTTTCATCAATGAGACTATATTGAAGCAGAAGATATGTAGAAATTTTCTTTTTACTATGGATAAAAACCACCTATTCTCTAGAAAAAAACCCTGAAAGTAACAAATTTTCAAAAGCTGTGAGATCTGCTTTATATAGATCAATTACAAACTTAAATTAATTCTCTTCCAGCAGTAAAAACTCCAATTCTGAATTCTAAATTAGCTATGAATTGGTTATGGGTACCAAGAAAACATTTACTGCTTAAAATATTACTCCTTATAATGCCTTAGAAGTGCATTTGTGAGCTGTTGGTTTTGAGGTAAACCTTATAATAATTTAAGTTTTAAGGTTTACATTACGTAGTTTACCATTTTCAATGCCATTTAAATATACACTTAACCAATTTATACTTATAAACTGATGTTAAATGAAGATTCACAGTTTTATTTCACATTTATGTTCTTCAGCTTTTGATATGAATGTTTTGTGGGAGAATTCAAATATAAGCATAAAATTCAATTCTACCAATCCCAGAATCAGTTTTCCCAACCCTGAGACCACCACACTAACCTGATGATAGGCTCAGGCTTCATAGCTTAAATCTTGGACTAATGGGAACTCACAGACAGCTGCAGAAAAAGACTTCAAGAAACAGGTTTTTTGTTGTTGTTGTTATTGGGTTTTTTGTTTTTTGGGTTGTTTTTGTTTTGTTTTTCTTTCTTTTCGTTTTTTTTTTTTTTATTTTCTTTTTTTTTTTTAACACATTTTTATTGAAAGATAAAATAATTCATATTACATCTCATTTTCTATCCCATCCCATACATCCTCCCATTCCTCCCTACCTCCCACTCTCACCCCAATCCCCCTTCCCTATGACTGTGACCAAGGGGGACCTCCTCCCCCTGAGTATGGTGCTAGGGTATCAAGTCTCTTCTTGGTAATCTGCTATCCTTCCTCCGAGTGCCATTGGGCCTCCCCAACAAAGGGACATGGCCAAATATGGGGCACCAGAGATCCTGTGAAAGTCAGTCCCCTGTCTCCACTTAACTGTGGAGAATGTTCTGTCCCTTGGTTAGATCTGGGTAGGGGTTTGATGATGGTTGCTTGTTTTGTCCTTGGTTGGTGCCTTTGATCAAGCAGAACCCCTGGGCTCAGATCCACCCATCATAATGTTCCTCTTGTAGGTTTCTAGGACCCTCTGGATCCACTTACTTCCCTATCCCCTATATTTTTCTCACCTAGAGTCTCAATAGGATGTTCTCACCTCTATCCCACTTTCCTGGTAGGTGCAGATTTTGATGGGACCTGCCCCTTGGGCTAGTGTCCAGTTATAAGTGAGTATATACCATT
>NW_026131595.1:0-35666 GCF_903995435.1 Acomys russatus
TCGGGTATGTAGGCCAATGTGGGAAAGGAAAACACTGGCTCGAGACTGTCAATCACAAAGAGATGTGCAAAGTAATATCTTACTGGCAGGAAACATCAGAAGGGGCCCATCAGCTCAGGGCCTCACCAACAACAATACAAGCCAAATTCCCCTAGCCAGTCCAGAAGTAATGGACTCACAGGAAAACAGGAATTAGGTATTACTGATCTAATACATGCTATTGAAGGCAGCGCAGCCTTGGATCTGGCCTCAGATATATCTATTACATTCTCTCCACAGGTTATCTGTTATAAACTGAGTACTGGTGTATACGGCCCCTTTGCCTTTAGGCACAGTAGGAATGGTTCTAGAAAGAAGTAGGCTGACTTCTCAAGGTCTTACTGTACATCCCATTATTATAGATCGGGACAGTAAAGAGGAAATAAAAATCATGGCATGTGTAAAGGAGGAGATGCAAATTAATGCAGGGGATAGAATTGCTCAGCTATTGCTGTTTCCCTACATTAAGGGTAGAGCTGCTCCAGTAGAACGAACAGGTGCATTTGGAAGTACGGGGAAACATATGTTCTGGCAAACAATGGCTAATGATCAGAGACCTAAATTGATAATACAAATGAATGGTGTTGAATTACAAGGTTTGGTGGATACCGGCACGGACATCACAATTTCAAACAAGGATTGGAATCCAAATTGGCCACTTCAAAAGGTTTATACAGAAATTATAGGGATTGGTAAATTATCGCAAATACAACAAAGTGTACTATGGTTTAAGTGTGTGGGACCAGAAGGGCAGACAGGGGAGCTGAGACCCTATGTGGTTGACATACCCATAAATCTACGGGGAAGGGATCTCTTACAACAATAGGGTACTCAGATTAACATTTCCGCAATTACCGAGGTAAGAAATGATGAAGCTAGGGGTGAAATGGCACATGATTCTGGGGAAGGTATTAAAATGAATAATCAAGAGTTGTGCCCATTGTCCAAACTCAGACAGGTATTGAGTTTCCAAATTTATAAGAGGGGCCACTGCTGATGTACCAACAGCCTTGCCCCTAAAATGGATTTCAAAAAGCCCTGGGTGGCAAGACCAGTGGCTCTTAACAAAAGAAAAATTGCAGGTGCTTCATCATTTAGTACAAGAACAACTGGAGGCTAAGCATATAGATGAGTCTACTAGCCCTTGGAATTCCCCTGTATTTTTGGTAAAAAAAAGAAGTCAGGGAGCTGGAAGATAACAGATTTGAGAGCAGTAAATAAGGTAATCCAAACAATGGGTCATTTACAGCCTCGAATTCCTTTACCTTCCCTGTTACCTAAGTCTTGGCCTATAATAGTAATCGATTTAAAAGACTGTTTGTTACGATACCTTTGCTTATCTCTACTGCTGATGACAGAATGACCGTGCACTATGATCAAGCCTGATACTGAGCAATTGGCTGCCCAGCCTTGCAGAGACCAGATGGCCTAGTCCTTTAGGATTCATGCTTCAGAGCAGTCTGTGAGATGCTTTCAGCTGGCTGGCTGAAGGTGGGATGCACCTACGATGGAGAGAAACTTGTGACAGTCCAGAAGCAGTCTGTCAAATGCCTTGGGCCAGTTGGCTGAAGACTGGAGGCCCCGACAATGGAGAGGAACTTATGACTGTCCAGTCAACTCTCTGTCCTGTCAATACTTTTGGAAGTTGCATGACTGCACTTCCTTCATATTAGTTTTTCCTTCTGGGGTCTCTGATGAAGTTGAAGACTAGATAGCCACAATATTTAAATAAGTTTAGTTAAAAGAATCAGTAGCATAGGATAGTAGAATAATTTCTTAAAAATTGTTAACTACAAATGAACTGGTCCTTGCAAATGTTCACTTAATGGATAATTCTTAATTTGTTGTATATAGATTATTTTATTAAATAGAAGGTGGGAGATGAAGGAGAGATAAACTTGTTTTTTATGATCCCAAGTGTGGGATCAGAACGGTCTTGTGAGTGAACAGGTGAGGTTAATCCAATAGAAGACCAACCACCTCATGCAGGAGCTTGATTGTTGCCAGCTGAAAAGATCCCATCAACAGACTCTGGGAGGAGATACATAAATAAGCCCAGAACCAGAGAAAGGGGCTTTTAGAGACTTGGGATAGTCTTGGCTGTTCATCACTCCACTTTAAGACCCTCCTAGAGAGAACCACTCGAGGGACGGATTCAGGCCTGCAGGCTCTTGCTGAAATTCCGGGTTCTGGTTACTCCAGGTTCCAGCAGAAGAAATCCTGCTGATTATTCCAGGAGACTCGTTCCTCGGAACTGATATCCTTACAGTTTTGTTATTGTGTTCGTTAATCCTCTTTTCCTATTGTTTGGGTTAGTCAGGTTATAAGTGACATATGCTTGGTTAATAGGTTGTAATAAAATATGTTAGTTAACAAAACTGAGCTTACAATTATTACCCGTGCTTTTGTAAACTTACAAGGTACCATAATGTTCCTTAGTAAGAACAGAAGTTCATAGAGAGCCTGAGGCTGTAAGTTAGTGATACAGTGCTTATTTTAAGGCAAGACCCTAGTTCAGTTTCCAGCACACAGGGAAAGAAAACAAATAAAAAAAACTAGCCAAAAACATTATCTGTTAGTTTTTTAGATTACTTTTTAAAAATTAAACTGTCTCTAGGCCTAGTGGCTCAGTCAGACCTATAGCCCTAGAACTCAGGAAACTGAGGGGAAGAACCACCATGAGCTTAAGGCCATGTATTAGACACAGTGACTCCCAAGCCAGCTTGAGTTAGATAAGGCAGGATCTCAAAACAAAAACAAAAAGACAAAAAAAAAAACATTTTTCAATTGGCTTCTCTGGTACAGCAATGAGCTGTAAGCTACAGGAGCTCTTCTGGGAAGTCATTTTTCATCATTCTTTCTAAAGTTACTAGGTTCCAGATCTCAATCCTGCAGGATCCCAGAGCAAGTTATTTTCCTCTTTGGACTTGGCTTTCCCGCCTACAGAAGACACTGTCTATTTAATTTCTAAATCTGTACCCCTCAAATACATCAAAGATTTGTCACTCCCTCATGTACTGTCCCTTCTGTTAAATATTCTAGTTCCTAAACCCTGCTATTCTCCACCTTCATATACCACAGCGTATCTGTATATTTTTTGCCTTGTTGCTTTTTCAAAACAGGGTTTCTCTGTGTAATACTTTTCTGGTTGTCTTGGAACCCTCTTTGTAGGGTTGGCCTGGAACTCACAGTGATCCAATTGCCTCTGCCTCCCAAATGCTGGGATTAAAAGAGTGTGCCACCGTGCCCCACTTTTTTTTTTTTTTTTTTTTTTTGGTGTTCTTTTAGTTTTTCAAGACAGGGTTTCTCTGTGTAGCCCTGGCTATCCTGGACTCAGTCTGTAGACCAGGCTGGCCTCAAATTCACAAAGCTCTGCCTGTCTTTGCCTCCCAAGTGCTGGCATTAGAGGTATGCGCCACCATTGCCCGGCAGCATTTCTCTTTTTCTTTTAGTTTTTTTTATTTTGACTTTTGAGTCAAAGTCTATGAAGCTTAGGCTGCTCTTGAACTCCTTATGTAGCTGAGGATGACTTCAAGCTCCTGATCCTCCTATTAACAACTCCCAAGTGGTAGGATTAGAAGTGTATGTCACTATGCCTATTATTTGCCTTATCTTTAATTCTTACCTCTTTGAGTTTCTCATCACAGAGATCCAGCATGGATTGAGAAATCTGAGTCAGTGAGTGGTTTGGCCCTACAGAGGAATAAGAAATGGCCATTATGAATGGGAACTCAAAGTTGCCACACATTTCCAACACAACACATTTACTAAAGAACCTAAAAGGTCCCAGGCACCAGCCTAGTAACCAAGTTAGGCAGACATACCACTCTTTATTTCCCCCTTTTTATTTTTCTGAGACAGAGTGCCATGTATCTCAGGCTGGTCTAGAACTCACTGTGTAACTGAGAATGACCTTCAACTTCAAGTCCTCCTGCCTTCACCTACTTGTTATTATATTTGTGTGCTACCTCACCAGGGATAGACACTACCAGTCTTTACTCCATTTTTCAGTACCTAATACATACTGGGTAAAAAATATGAATGAATTTTAACTGTTCTTTATTTATGTCCACACTCTTGTATTACAGCTGCTTTTTGTTTATTTGGTTTTGGAGTTTCTTTGGCTTTTTATTTTGGTTTGGTTTGGTTTGGTTTTTCCAGACAGGATTTCTCCGTGTAGAGCTTTGGCTGTCCTGGAACTCAACTCTGTAGACCAAGCTGGCCTTGATCTCACAGAGATCCGCCTGCCTCTGCTTCAGCCTCGAGAGTTCTGGAATTAAAGCATGTGCCACCACTGCCTAGCTCTTTTTTTTTTTTTTTTTTTTTTTTTTTTGAGACAGGGTCTCACTATGTAGCTCTGGCTAGCCTGAAACACTGTACACACGCCTGGCCTCGCCTCAAACTCAAGAGATTCACCTGCCTCTGTCTTCCTAGTGCTGGGAGCAAAAGGATGAGCTGTTTCCAATACCTTAAAAATCATTCTGTGGACAGAGAAGGATGTGTTTAAGAAGGGGGAAAGAGATCAATGAACAGCTTTTCTTATTTTTCTGCTTAGTAGACAGATTCTCCAGCACACAGATCATTATTTCAGTTTGCCAGAAATCCTTCCCAAGAGCTTCAGAAAATTCCTGAACTAGCTGGTCTCTTTAGCACATTTTCTGCTTATAGCTGCTCCATTGACGCTCATCTTTGGAATAACTAAAACACCTATAATCAACACTAAGCAGCTGGAATAATTAAAACACCTATAATCAGCACTAGACAGCTGGAAAAACTGTTTATCTACAACAGGCCATCAGATAATTAATTGCCAATAGGATAGTGAGAACTGTCATGCCTAGAAAAAACTGGAAGCAAAGATATGAAGCCTAGAATAGATGTAGAGACAGAAGATAGGGGCATCAGTGGACATATAGTAATTGAAGCAGAAGAAAAAGTAAGAGACTAAAGAGATGGCTCACTCATTAAAAGTTTTTTTCTGCTCTGGTAGCTCAGATCCCAGCAGCCAACCATGTCAGGTAGCTCACTACTGCTTATAATTCTAATTCCAGGGTAATCCAAAGCCTCTGGTCTCTGTAGATACTTGCAATTACATGTATACACCCAAACACATATACATAATTAAAACAATAGAGTAAATCTTTTTAAAAATAGAAAGTAAAAAGTGTTACACAAAATACTCCTGGAGGTCTGGAGTGATGACTCAGAGGTTAAGAGCACTAGCTGCTCTTCCAAAAGTCCTGAGTCCAACTCCCAGCAACCACATGGTGACTCACAACCATCTAAGATGAGATCTGGTGCCGTCTTCTGGCTTTCCGGCACAGAAGCAGGCAAAACACTGTATAAATAATAAATACATGTACCTTAAAATAAATCTTTAAAAGATACTCCCGAAAGGAGAGAGTATCAAGAAGGAAAAGGTGGGCACCATCCCAAGTACATGCAAAGATCAAGGACACATAAACACACACGATGTGCTACTACCCACACACTAGGATGACAACTATAACAGGTGAGGGTGAGGAGAAAGCAGAATGTGTATAAAATATATGTTCCATTTCTAGTAGAGCTGCACAATGATACAGCTACTCTAGAAACTGGGAAAGTATCAGGTTTTCAGAATGCTAGTCACGGTGACCCTATAAACTTAGGGATTCCTCTCCTATGCATGTACCAAAGAGAAGTGAAAGCAAATGTCCAAACAAAAGCTTAAACATAAATAGTCACAGATGCACTGTTTATAGCAGTTTAAAAGTGGACAAGTCCAAAATGTTTATCAACTACCCATATATTAGGTTGTAATAAAAAGGAAGAAATAAGCTAGGTATGGTGACACACCTCTGTAGCTGCAGAAATCTAGACCGAAGCATGTGGAAAGCAAGTCTGAGGCCAGTCTGAACTATACAGCAAGTTCTAGACCAGCCTAGGCATTTAGAGATCCTGCCTCAAAGAGAGGGAAGGTGGGATCAAAGAACAAGCCATAGCTGCATTATTGAGGGGAAGGGAGGGAAAGGAGGAAGGCAGGCAATCAAGTAAAAACATTTCATGCCACTGTTACTACCATTATCATCACCATTGACACATGAGGAAGGATACTTTGCTCGGAGAAACCTTTTTGACACTACTGGGGACTGAAGCTAGGATCTCGTGGATGCTGGTTAAGTGCTTTACCAAAGAGTTACATCCTCCAGTGGAGCTTTGTTTTAATTCTCTTTATCTTTCCTTCATTTTTATTACACTGGGTGTGTGTGTGTGTGTGTGTGTGTGTGTGTGTGTGTGTGTGCAAAGGTGGATACATAAGCCATGACACGCATGTGGTCAGGGCAACTTTCAAGAATCAGTTCCCTCCTTCCACCGTAGGTCCTAGGGATTGAACTCAGGTACTTTTATCTGTTGAGCAACCTGGCTGGCTTTTGTTGTTGTTGTTGTTATTTTTGAGACAGAGTCATATGTAGCCCAAGCTGGCCTTGAACTTGCTTGTAGCCACCAAGGATGACTTTGAAATCCTGACCGTCCTGCCTCCACACTTCCCAAGTGTTGAGATTACGGGCATGTGCCACCATACCCAATTTCCTTACTCTTCCCTTTTATACAATTTGGCATGATGCTCAACTCTGAGACCTAAAAACATAAATAACAGTATCTCTAGAAAATCACAAACTGGCCAAATATATAAATAATTATGGGATAAGAACTTAAAAGTTGATTGCATTGTGCTCAGAAACACAGGGGATCAAAAAGAAAAAAAAAAAACATTTTTGAGCAATCTGATAATCAGTCTTTTGGAAAGGATGATATGGATTAATCTGGAAATATGAATGGAAATTCACCATGGAAGGGAAGAAAGGGAACTTCAGAGAGAGAGAGATAAAAGACTGTAAAGACATGAAGAAGTACCATAGGATATTCAAATGAAATATAAAGGTGAGCATGGTTAGAGTCTACAGTGGGCATGGAAGCTACTCATTGGAGATGAAATCTGATAAATAAGTTGGACTGGCCTGTGGAACGCTTCAGAATCTACATATCATTTTTGTCCTGTTTATACATAAGAAACAGAAGAGGTTATGAGATAGTAAATAATGTATCCATCATAGCTCTATTAGTATTATCTATACTCTGGATGCTAATATTTATATATTTATTAATGCACACTGATTTCTTTCTCCTTGCCTGTCCTGGTTTTTCATTTTTAACAAAATGGACATCTGGCCCCTGTAACTAAAATGCAGACCGAGTTAAAATACACAAAATAAATATGGCTACAGGAAGATCCTTTGTAGAGTCCAACGACACCCAATGCCTCTTCAACTTACCTAAGCGTACTTTTTTGTCTCCCTACTCATCCCAACTGTTTCAACACACAGACTTCAATTTCCTGAGAGAATACTTTAAAAGTGAAATAGTAGAAGGCTGGGCATGGTACAACATGGCTTTAATCCCAGCACTCATTTGAGAGAAAGAGGCCAAAGCATTTCTGTGATTTGAAGGCCAGTTTGATCTACATAGTTCCAGGCCAGCCTACTTAGAACACCATGTCTCAAAAAAAAAAAAAAAAAAAAAAAGGCTTAAATAGTGGAAGTGAAAGAAGTTAACACTTATATGACTAAAATGTGCACGCCTGATGGTCATACTCAAGAGTGCACATTATAGTGTTTTCATGCATTCTAATCTACTCTGAATTTAGAACCAGCAAGGGCATAAGAATCTGAAAGGTGACCTTTACAGTCAAGGAACAAGGGGCTGTTACCATTATAGGTTGCACTATTTTTCACAATCAGTTCCAAATGTTCTCTGAATTCTTCCCGAGATGGATAGAGGCGTTTGCGCACATTTTCACGGAGTGTCTGTAAATCCATTGGCTGAGTGATGATTCTGTAGTAGTCCTTTACAACCTTTGCATTAACTGGAGTATGGAAAGGGTATGTCTGTGGAAACAGAGAGCCAACACCATTTGTGAGCAAAGAACACTTGACAGAGCCAATTACATCTTACTGGTTTAACAACTCTCAAAGGGATTTTTCAGATGTAGTAAGTCTGTTTCTTATTGAACCATCTCTCTCTCCTCCAAATCTCTCCTCTCTCCCCCACTAAGCCCTCCTCTCTCCCTTCCTCCCTCCCTCTCTCTCTTTGTGGGTTTGTGTGTGTTTCAGGGAGCCCTGGCTGTGCTAGAACTAGCTCTGTAGACAACACTGGTCTCAACCTCTGTCCGCCTCTGTCTCCCAAGTGCTGCGATGAATGGCATGCGCCACCACACATGTCAAGCTATTGAATCCTGTGAAGCTAGAGTTATAGGTGGCTGAGAGCCACGTAACATGGGTGCTGGTAATTAATCTTGGTGCTCTGCAAGAGCTGTATGTATTCTTTTTTAAAAACTTATATTTGGATTTAGTTTTACTATTCAATGTGTATGAGTGTTTTACCTACATGTAGGTCTGTGTACCACAAGTGTGCCTGGTGCCTGCGGAGGCGGTGAGCTTCCATGTGGGTGCTAGGAATCGAACCTCGGTACTTGGCAACAACAACTATTCATAACCACTGAGCCAACTATCCAGCCCCAGCAGTATGTATTCATTTTTTTTTTAATTTTTAAGCAGTATATATTCTTAACCACTGGGCTGTCTTTCTAGCTCCATATATCTTAGACACTTATGGGATGCAAAGATTGTTCTTGTAAGACATACAAATTTGAGGCTGGAGAGACGGCTCAGTGGTTGTAATAGCACAGTATGATCTTCCAGAGGACCTAAGTTTGGTTCCCAGTTCCCATAGCTGGGGACTCACAACGTTCTGTAACTTTGGTTCCAGGTGATCCAATGCCTCTGGCCTCCAAGGACACTTGCATATGTATACAATGGGGTGTGTGTGTGTGTGTGTGTGTGTGTGTGTGTGTATGTGTATATATATACGTATGTATATATGTCTGTGTGTATATATGTATATATGTGTATGTTTATGTAAATATATGTACATGTGTATGTGTATGTGTGTGTGTGTGTGTGTGTGTGTGTATATATATATATATATATATATATATATATATATAATTTTGAAAATTACTCTTGCTACTTCAATACCTATAAAGTTGAATTCACATATCCATCACAAAATAGAGAAAAAAAATTGAATGGAAACTAGAAAAAAATTAGCTTTATATTTTCTTATACTGATGTGTCCTCTGCCTACATTCTGTTCTTCTTCTTCACCTAGTATTCTATTAAATAATCTAAAAACGGAGAAAATCTCAAAGATTTAGGAGTTCTAGATACACGCATTTACACACTACTCACATCGGGAAGATCTCTTATGTCATTGATGATAGACTCTAAGATACAAGACAGTGTCACCATAGGGTCTGTCCGGCGCCGGTGAATAGATTTATGAGGTCTCTAGAAAGAACAACAGAAGAAAAGAAAAGAAAAAAGAAAGAAATCAGAATGCATTAGGAAGAAAGGAAAAAAAATCCCAACATTTTTCAAATACATGGATACATTTTAGAAATCCTCAATAAAGCAATTGGGAGGCTGCAAGTTCAAGTCCACCTAGACTGCATAGTAAATTCCAAACCAGCCTGAACTAGATAGAAACCCAGTCTCAAAAAACAAAGTTGCAGGGGACCAGGTAAGCTAGAGAGATGGCTCAGTGGTTAAGATCCCTTGTTGCTTTTGGAGAGGACCTGGGTTCAGTTCCCAGCACCCACATGGTGGTTTACAACTAACTCCATAATGCACTCTCTTCAGGGCTCTGCTGGCACCAGGCATGCATGCAGTGCACCTATACACATGCCGGCAAAGCACTCATGCACATCAAAAAGAGGGGCGGGCAATAAGAAGGCTCAGTGGGTAATGGCACTTGCCATTCAAGATAGTGACCATTATTTGATCTCTAGACTCCATGTAAAGAAGGAGGGTAACCCAGTACTAGGAAGGAAGAGGTAAGCAGACTTCTGAGTCCAAGACCAGCCTGGTCTACAGAGTGAGTTCCATGATAGTCCCAGGGCTACACAGAAAGGTGCTGCCTCAAAAACAACAACAACAACAAATCCAAACCAAAAAATACACTTTAATAAGTTATATAATAAATATATAATTCTCAAGGAACAGCCATAGGGAACATCAGAACCAACTGAGCCATGTCAGAGAAGGCTGGGGGGTTCCATGAGAACCTACCTGATAAAGGTTACAGAGAGAAACCCCTGTCTTGAAAAAACAAACAAGCAACAAAAACAAAACAAAAATCAAAAGAAAGGAAAAAAAGAAAAGAAAAAAAAAAAGAAAATGCAGATACTCACATTCAAATAGTCACAGTGAACAGTGTTTCCAGCCTGCCGTTTCTTCTTGGGAGGAAGTTGTTGTTTAGGGAACTTCAGGACCAGGGATTTTCTACGAATTTCATCCACACTGCAATCAGTAACATTGTCATAGTGTGTTATTTGCTATTTGCAGTTGTTCCCAGAAATAAGAGTAGAGAGATGGATCAGTAGTTAAAAGTACTTGCTACTCTTACAGACAGGACCCTGGTTCTGCTCCCAGCACCTACATGGTAGCTCACAACTAGATAGTAACTCCCGTTCCAGTGGATCCGACACACTCTCTGACATCTATGGGTACCCAGCATACACAATGGTGCACTTACATTCATGCAAGCAAAATACTCATACACATAAAATAAATCTTATAGCTCAACCATATTTTTAGAGTTCCCAGAAATAAAACAACTACAATGAAAGGTCCAAAGTACCTAAGTGTGAGCACAGGATGGTAAAAGTCCAAGAAGCCAAAGGCCAAACATGCCTGAGAACCTCCAAATTAGTAAAGAACTAAGCAAATCAAATGGTTTCTTGGTTTCCTATTTAGAAAATGAGGGAACTAGGCTAAAGGCATTTCAAGACTCCTTCCAGTTCTAACATTCTATCGTGGGGTTCAAAAGTTACTGCATTTGGCTCATACAGAATATAAATGAGTCTGAACATGGTGGTGTACCAGGGAGGCAGAGGCAGAGGCAGAGGCAGACGGATCTGTAAAGGAGAGTTTGAGGCCAGCCGGATATATAAAGAAGTTCCAGGACAGCCAGAGATACACACTAAGATCTTGTTCATGGCGCAGGCTTGGTGACGTGCTCGGTTCCATCCTAGGCACCACCTCAGCTCAGCGGCAGCTCCCCTGCGGTGACACAGTCCGGGCGGAGCACTTGTTCCACCACTGGCGCTAACTCAGAGCAGCCGCAGTTCTCCTGCTGTGGCACAGGCTGGACAGAGCGCTCGGTTCCACCAGCTCTAAGACTCTGGTTGGACACAGTGTGCAGTTTGAATCCAGAATTCCTGGCTGAGATTGGTGGTCAGTTCGGGCCCTGAGTCAATAACTGACCACAGCACGCACTTTGGGCCAAAAGGCCCTAGTGGAGCTTGGTGCGTAGTCCCAGCCCAAAAATTCTGGCTGGACCCTGTGTGCATTTTGGGCCCAAAATCCCTAGCTGAGCTTGGCAGATGGTTCAGGCCCTGAGAATCTAGCTGAGTTCTGCCCGTGGTTCGGTCCCAGTGCTCCTGGCTGGACTTGGCAGGGAACACAGAAGGCTGTGGATACCTTGGCCTGACCCAACGCTCATTCAGAGACCCAGAACAATTGCAGGATCCACAGCAGAGGGGGACTGAGGATCACTGGCTGTGAGAGACCAGAACAACAGGGCTAACCTCCTAACATCCACACCAGTGAAGCTTTGAGCTCGCAGCCTAGGGAAATCGTAAGAAAACAAGTGAATCTATCGTCAGACACCCTCCATTCAACTCTGGAAGCTACCCAACAAAAACAAAGACGGCAAGATGTCTAAAGGACAACGAAAAAGCATACGCAAAAAACCCCAAAACAACATGGCGTCTCCAGTTTCCAGCTATCCCAAAGTAAACAACCCAGAGAACTCAAATACAACGGAAATACAAGAAAATGACCTCAAATCCTTAGTAATGAGGATGATAATGGAGGAAACAAATAAAATTCGTAATCAAATGCAGGAAGACGCAGACAAACAGGTGAGAGACATAAAAGAAGCACATAGAGTGGAACTGGAAAAATTGCAGGAAAATGCAAACAACCAGATGAAAGAAATAAGTAAAACGGTTCAAGCTCTGAAGACCTATAAAGAGGCAATGGAAGAAACTCAGGAATATACAAAAAATCAGATGAAAGAAATCAAAAAATCAGTTCAAGATCTGAAAATGAAAATGGATTCAATGATAAACACACAGACAGAAGAAAAACGAGAACGTGAGACCTCAGAGAAGAAGGCGAGCAACACAGAGGAGAGCTTTTCTAACAGAATCCAAGAGATGGAAGAACGAATCTCAGGGCTAGAAGATACAATCACAGATATTGAATCAACCATTAAAGAAAATGCCAAATCTGGAAAACTCCTGACACAAAACATCCAAGAAATTAAGGACACCATGAAAAGAAGAAATTTGCGAATAATAGGCATTGAAGAAAGAGAAGACATCAGACTCCAGGGCCCAGAAACTATTCTCAACAAAATCATAGAAGAAAATTTCCCCAATCTAAAGAAAGAGATGCCTATAAACATACAAGAGGCCTACAGAACACCAAATAGAATTGACCAGAAAAGAAAAACTGCCCGCCACATAATAATCAAAACACAAAACATGCAGAACAAAGAAAAATATTAAAAGCTGCAAGGGAAAAGGGCCAAATAACATTTAATGGTAAACCTATCAGAATTACACCTGACTTCTCAGCAGAGACCATAAAAGCCAGAAGGGCCTGGACAGAGATCCTGCAAACCCTAAGAGAACACAGATGCCAGGCCAGACTACTTTACCCAGCAAAATTATCAATAACCATTGATGGAGAAAACAAAATATTCCATGACAAAAACAAATTCAAACAGTACCTATCCACAAACCCAGCTTTACAGAAGGTACTAGAAGGAAAACTCCATCCCAAAGGGTCAAGCTACAACCAAAATTACCCAGGAAATAGATAACTATCCCATGGCAAAAACACAACTACACAAACGCTCGACTGGAAACAACATCAAAATTAAGACTCTTAACAGTCACTGGTCATTAATATCTCTCAACATCAATGGCCTCAATTCTCCAATAAAAAGACACAGACTAACTGAATGGGTACATAAACAAGACCCAACATTCTTCTGCATCCAAGAAACACATCTCACCCATAATGAAAGGCATTACCTCAGGGTAAAAGGTTGGAAAAAAATATTCCAAGCAAATGGTCACAAGAAGCAAGCAGGTGTAGCCATTTTAGTATCGAACAAAATAGACTTTCAACCAAAATTAATCAAAAGGGATGAGGAAGGACACTTCATACTCATCAAAGGTAAAGTCAACCAAGATGACATCACAATTCTGAACATCTATGCTCCCAATACAAGGGCACCCACATATGTAAAAGATCTCCTAAAAAAGCTTAAAGCACACATCGATCCCCACACAATAATAGTGGGAGACTTCAACACCCCACTCTCACTGAAGGATAAGTCATTGAAACAGAAACTAAGCCGAGAAATAACATCATTAACCAATGCCATGGGTCAAATGGATCTAACAGATATCTATAGAACCTTTCACCCAAACAAGAAAGAATACACCTTCTTCTCTGCACCCCATGGAACCTTCTCCAAAATTGATCACATCGTAGGTCACAAAGCAAGCCTCAACAGATACAAGAGGATTGAAATAATACCTTGTATCCTATCAGATCACCATGCTCTTAGGCTGCAATTCAACAACAACAGAAATAACAAAAAGCCTACACGTTTGTGGAAACTAAACAACTCTCTGCTAAATGACACCTGGGTCAGGGAAGAAATAAAGAAAGAAATCAAGGAGTTTCTGAAATTCAATGAAAATGAAGAAACAACATACCCAAATTTGTGGGATACATTGAAAGCAGTGCTAAGAGGAAAATTCATAGCACTAAGTGCCTTTAAAAAGAAATTGGAAACATCGCACATAAGCATCTTAACAACACAACTGGAAGCCCTAGAAAAAAAAGAAGCAGAAACACCCAAGAGGAGTAGACGCCTGGAAATAATCAAACTCAGGGCTGAAATTAACAAATTAGAAACTAAGAAAACAGTCCAAAGAATCAACAAAACCAAAAGCTGGTTCTTTGAGAAAATCAACAAGATAGACAGACCATTAGCCAAACTAACTAAAAGGCGGAGAGACAGTATTGAAATCAACAAAATCAGAAATGAAAAGGGAGACATAACAACAGACACTGAAGAAATTCAAAGAATCATAAGATCCTACTTTGAAGGCATATACGCCACAAAATTTGAAAATCTAAGGGAAATGGACGATTTTCTTGATCAATTTCACTTGCCAAAGTTAAGTGAAGAACAGATAAACAAGTTAAATAGTCCCATTTCCCCTACAGAAATAGAAGCAATCATCGATGGTCTCCCAACCAAAAAAAGCCCAGGGCCAGATGGTTTCAGTGCAGAATTCTACCAGACCTTTAAGGGTGAGCTAATACCGATACTCTTCAAGCTACTCCAAAAGATAGAAATGGATGGAAAATTACCAAATTCATTCTATGAGGCCATAGTCTCATTGATACCTAAACCTCACAAAGACTCAACAAAGAAAGAGAATTTCAGACCAATTTCTCTTATGAACATAGATGCAAAAATACTAAATAAAATACTTGCAAAACGAATACAGGAGCACATCAAAGATATCATTCATCATGACCAAGTAGGCTTCATTCCAGGCATGCAGGGATGGTTTAATATACGGAAATCCATCAATGTAATCCACCATATAAACAAACTGAAAATAAAAAACCACATGATCATCTCCTTGGATGCAGAGAAAGCATTTGATAAAATTCAACACCCATTCATGTTTAAAGTTTTAGAGAGATCGGGGATACAAGGCACTTTCCTCAACATAATAAAGGCTATACAGCAAGCCAATAGCCAAAATCAAAGTAAATGGTGAGATACTCAAGGAAATTCCTCTCAAATCGGGAACAAGGCAAGGCTGCCCACTCTCTCCATATCTCTTCAATATAGTACTCGAAGTTCTAGCCAGAGCAATAAGACAACAAAAGGAGATCAAGGGTATCCAAATGGGAAAGGAGGAAGTCAAATTATCCCTCTTTGCAGATGATATGATAGTGTACATAAGTGACCCTCAAAACTCCACCAGAGAACTCCTAAAGCTGATAAACACCTTCAGCAAATTGGCTGGATACAAAATTAACTCAAAAAAGTCTGTAGCCTTCCTATACACAAATGACAAGCTTGCAGAGGAAGAAATTAGGAAAACCACACCCTTCACATTAGCCACAAGCAATATAAAATATCTAGGAGTTACCCTAACTAAGCAAGTGAAGGACTTGTATGAAAAAAATTTCAAAACTCTGAAGAAAGAGATTGAAGATGACCTGAGAAGATGGCGTGATCTTCCTTGCTCATGGATCGGGAGAATTAACATAGTAAAAATGGCCATCCTACCAAAAGCAATCTACAGATTCAATGCAATCCCTATCAAATACCTACACAATTTTTTAAAGACATTGAAAGTTCAATTCTGAACTTCATATGGAAAAACAAAAAACCCAGAATAGCTAAAACAATCTTGTACAATAAAAGATGCTCCGGAGGAATCTCCATACCTGATCTCAAACTGTACTATAAAGCAATAGTACTTAAAACAGCATGGTACTGGCACAGCAACAGGCTGGTTGATCAGTGGAATCGAATCGAAGACCCAGATATGAATCCACACACATATGGTCACTTGATTTTTGACAAAGAAGCCAAGTCCATTCAATGGAAAAAGGATAGCATCTTCAACAAATGGTGCTGGTCTAACTGGAGGTCTATGTGTAAAAAAATGAAACTGGACCCATATTTGTCACCTTGCACAAAACTCAAATCCAAGTGGATTAAAGACCTCAACATAAAACCAGAGACACTAAGCCACTTAGAAGAAAAAGTGGGAAAGAGCCTGGAACATATTGGCACAGGAGACAACTTCCTGAACAGAACACCAACGGCCCAGGCCTTAATGTCAACCATTAATAAATGGGACCTCATGAGGCTGAGAAGCTTCTGTAAGGCAGGAGACACTGTCAAGAGAACAAAGCGACAGCCTACAGACTGGGAAAAAATCTTCACCAACCCTACATCTGACAAAGGTCTAATATCCAAAATATATAAAGAACTCAAGAAGCTAAACACCACCAAACCGAATAACCCAATTGAGAAATGGGGCTTGGAACTAAACAGAGAATTCTCAACAGAGGAGTATCAAATGGCTGAGAAACACTTAAAGAAATGCTCAACCTCCTTAGTCATCAGGGAAATGCAAATCAAAACAACTCTGAGATTCCATCTTACACCCATCAGAATGGCTAAGAATAAAAATTCAAGCGACACCACATGCTGGCGAGGATGTGGGGAGAGAGGAACACTCCTTCATTGCTGGTGGGAATGCAAACTAGTACAGCCACTTTGGAAATCTATCTGGTGCTATCTCAGAAAAATGGGAATAGGACTTCCTCAAGACCCAGCTATTCCACTCCTTGGAATACACCCAGAAGATGCTCCAGCACACAACAAGAAAATTTGCTCAACCATGTTCATAGCAGCCTTATTCATAATAGCCAGAACATGGAAACAGCCTAAGTGTCCCTCAGTAGAAGAGTGGATAAAGAAACTGTGGTACATATACACTATGGAATACTACTCAGCTATTAAAAACAAGGAATTCCCGAAATTTGTGGATAAATGGATTGAGCTAGAAATGATCATAATGAGTGAGTTAACCCAGAAGCAGAAAGAATCAAATGGTATATACTCACTTATATCTGCATACTAGCCCAAGGGGCATGTCCCTCGAAAGCCTTCACTTACCAGGAAACTGAGACAGAGGGGAAGGCATCCTATTGGGACTCTAAATGAGAGACGCATGGGAGAACAGCAAAATAAAAGGATCCAGAGGGTCCTAGAAATCTACAAGTAGAACAATATGATAGGCAGATTTGGGCCCAGGGGTCCCACTCAAACTAAGGCACCAGCCAAGGACAATACAGGAGGTAAACTTTAAACCCCTTCCGAGATCTAGCCAATGGTCAGAATATTCTCCACAGTTGAGTGGAGAGTGTGATACGACTTTCTCACGTACTCTGGTGCCTCACATTTGACCATGTCCCCTGGAGGGGGAGACCTGGTGGCACTCAGAGGAAGGACAGCAAGTAGCCAAGAAGAGACTTGATACCCTATGAGAATATACACTCAGGAACAGTCATAGGGGAGGGGAATAAAGGGAAAAGGGGGGGGGGGGGAGGAATGGGAGGATACAAGGGATGGGATAAACATTGAGATGTAACAAGAATAAATTAATAAAAAAAAAAAAAGAAGAAAAAAAAAAAAAAAAAGATCTTGTTCAAACCAAATGAAAAGCCAAAAACAACATAAATGACATAAATGAATAAAAACAACATAAATGACAAAGAAGCATAGCTATAATCCTAGGAAGGAAAAGAGGACGAATGAAAGAAAGGAAGAGAGGGTATAGAAAGGAGGTAAAAAGAAAGAAAAAGAGACAAAAGGAAAGAAAGAAAATTTAAAAACTAGTGTAGGAAAAAAATGGGTAAAGGGTTCCTGCAATTTTAAAAACTAATCCACCTTCCACTGTAAGGGATCAAGATGGAACATTTTCACTTTCTAATATACTTTTAAGCTATCATGACTTACATAGATTGTATGTAGTGAGTCTAATCAGTAGAAAACAAGGCAGGTATTACAAACCCCTTACAGTCCCTCATATTCAAGTTTTCACTTTTAAAAATAAATCTTTGTTCTACTTAAAACAAGATTCAGAAAGTAGGGTTCTTGAGTGCTGGGATTAAAGGTGTGAGCCACCATGCTCTGGCTTAACATCCCCATTTTCATCTATTAAATTTTTTAAGGGCAAGAAGATTGGGCATAAGTATAGTTTGCGTTATAGTCTCTCATTTTATCTTAACTATACTCAGGCCAGCTGTGGTGTATCATGCCTGTAATCCTACTATGTGGGAACTAAGTCAGAGAGACTGAAAGTTTGAGGCCAACAAGGGTAATTGAGCAAAACCTGAAAAAATATTGTGCAAGGGTTTGAGATCACAGCTCAGTGATTTGCTTACTGTGCCTGCCACTACCACAGAAAACAAACATACAAAAAAATTACTCCAGTAAGGGTACTTGTATAAATACTAAAACTAGCCAGGCTTGGTGGCACATGCCTTTAATCCCAGCACTCTAGAGACAGAAGCAGGTGGATCTCTGAGTTTAAGACCAGCCTGATCTACAAAGTGAGTTCCAGGACAGTGAGGGCTATGTAGAGACCCTGTATAGAAAACAGAACAAGAGAAAAAAAAACCAAAAAATTCTACTTCTCAGAATACATAGCATGTACAAAGGCAAGCAGTAAGCCGTAAAGGGATCACTGTAGTTTTCATTACCGGCAAAATGCCAGCTGGGTGTGGTGGCATATGCATGCCTTTAATCCCTGAACTCAGGAAGCAGAGGAAGATGGATGTTTATGAATGTGAGGCCAGCCTGGTCTACAAAGTGAGACCAGGACAGCCAGGGCTGTTACACACAGAAACCCTGTCTCAAAAAACCAAAAAATTTTTAAAAAATTAAAAAAAATTGCTGGTGATAATCCCAAGTTCCTATAACCTCTAGTTCTACTTCAAAGAACAATCACATCGCATTCGCCCCTGCCAACCACCACCATCAACTTGGAACTTTGCTTCAGTGCTCCCTGCCTGTTATCCCTTACCTCTCAATCAGCTGTTTTCCCAAAACAATCTTGGTCCCTTCAACCTTTATAAGTTCTTCATTATCATTAGGAATGACTGTCTTTTCCAGCTCCTCCTCCTGTTCCTCTGTCATGGCAACAGGGTTAGAAGGTGGAGCATATGTTTGATAATAAAGGGGGCAGAATTTATTTGTCCTCATGTGCCCGATGGCACCACATGCTCCACATTTCAGCTACAACAGAAAAAAATATCAACATATTAGAGGTAAACAGGGTGATCTCAAAATCAGTAAGAAATATATATGCATATGCACCAGAGGAGAAACAAGGACATCACTGTGTGTGTGTGTGTGTGTGTGTGTGTGTGTGTGTTGGGGGTGAGGTTGAAACAGGGTTTCCCTGTCTAGGACTGGCTGTCTGAGAACTTCCTCTGTAGACCAGGCTGGCCTCACTCTCAGACAACAGCCTGCTTCTGCCACTCCCACCCACCACCCCCGAGGAGTTCTGGGATGAAAGGAGTGTGTCACCACCTTCCAGTGAACCTTTTTATAGAAAACCGACTTGGAAAGGTTAAGGTCACAGAGTAACAGAGCCACACCCAGATCTTCTGTATCCAAGTTCACAATTCTTTCCATTGCAGCAGTTAGCTTATTTTACTGTGTCTATTACATAGTAGGACATGGAATCTCAAACCTAAGTGATGCAAAACAACCTGGATGCTATGTCTTCTTTTTCTAGTTCTTTTAAGACATTTTTTGTGTATGTGTAGTGGTGTGTATACGTGTATGTGCAAGTGTGTGCACAGGTAACGACTGAGGCCAGAAGGGAGGTGTTAGATCCCTTGAAGCTGGAGTTACAGGTGTTTTCCAGCCGCCCAACATAAGCGCTAAGATCCAAACCCCAGTCCTCTGATACAGTAAGCACTCTTAACCACTGAGCCATCTCTCCAGCCTCTACTTTTAGTAAGTTACCATTTTAAAAAAGGATAGCAGTGGAGTAATGCACATCAGGTCCTGGGTCTGAGGTCCGATCACACAGGTGTACGAATATAAATAAAATGTACCGAAGATACTCAGCTCCTACAGGAAAGTGAATGTGTATGTGCGTGTTTTCTTCCTGAGGGCCACAGGTAACTAGGGAGCTTGAACTTGCAATGCTGCTTTGCTCTTGAATCCTCCTGCTTCAGCTCCCCTAGTGCTGAGATTGCAGGCATAGATACAAGCATATTATCAAATAATATAATCTACCATTCCACAATACTGCTTTCATTTCCAGTAGCCAAAGATGACAAAACCTGAGGGATAAAGGTATGCTTTCTTCATTTCCTTAGTTAGCTGTGGTCACATCGTAAACCTTTTTTACTTTTTAATTTTCTGTTTTGAGACAGGGTCTACCTGTGTTTCAAACTCACAGTCCTGAAGTGCTAGGATTACATTGTGTCCCGCCTTACCTGGCTATAAAATACTTGCTTTTTTGTAGTTTGGTTGTTTTTTCAAGACAAGGTTTCTCTGTGTAACCACACTGGCTGTCCTGGAATTCACATTGTAAATCAGGCTGGCCTTGAACTCACAGAGATTTTCCTGCATTTGTCTTCTGAGTGTTGAGATTAAGATGTGTGCCAACCATGCCCAACCTAATAAACTTACTTTTAAGTCAGGACGTTCCTTAATTTTTTTTGGCTTTTTCTCAGGAGGACCCTTCAGCTTCTCCTTTTCCTGGTTCCGTTTGAGTCTCCTCAATTGCTCTTGAATCCTCCGCCGTTCTTTCCGCATCTCTTCTTGATGTTGCTCATCAAAAAGGGCAAATCTTCGACTAAATAAGAGGAAAAAATATAGGACCACAAGCAACCTAAATTAAGATGAGTACCCCAAAAGCTAGCATCTCAGAATATAATTAATTCACCCAGGCTGCAATGAAATAAACTGCCTGCCATCTTCACCATCCTTGGTAGTCAGTTTCCCACATGTATAGAGTAACAATTCTCAGAGTCCTGAATAATCATTAAGATTTTGCTGTTGATTTTTGAGACAATGTTCTGCAACCCAGACCGGACTAGAATCCCTGTTGTTCCTGCTGACGCTCATTATAGGAGTGAGTTTTGTGAAAATTTTGCAAAGCCAAACCACCACAATCCACACACAGCAAACATGGATACTTTCCCAGTGATTAGGCTCCTGAAAATCCAAAGATCTAAAGGCAAGAGGGTTCTAAATAATAGTAGATTTCCCAGCATAAGGGTATATACTCTCATTACTACAACTCATACACAAACCATGTCTCTACCATTTTTTTCATGGCCACTCTCAAAGGCAGCACCTCAAACGTACATGAATTCTTCATCTTTTGTGGTCCGTATGTGTACATAAGCATCAATAACATCCGGTTCTCGGACTCTCTCACAACGAACATACTTCCTCCCATCTTCATCTTGAAATGTTCGATAAATCTTGAGACAGCGGCCAACGGCAGGCGAGTTATGGCTGGTCACTGATGTTGTGTCATCATCTCTGTGACTGTTTCCTGCTGCTGCAAGGTTAAGAAACAAACAAACAAAAATATCAATTTCCTCACATTCCCCCTACCACCAGAATGGCCACTTCTTGGGGTTGAATGGAGATACTCAATGCACCACAAAAACATAAACCAGAGCTGTTACAAGCTACAAGAACACCCTGATTTGCTGCCCACACACTAGAGCCCAGTTTGCAGAAATGTACCCATTGATCTAACAGTTTCTCTATACTCAGTGCCTACTTTGCCTCCAGCTTGGACTCATTTGCAGCCTGCACTTACCCAAGCTCTGTCTTTGATCCTTTTCTTTTCTTGTCTGAGAATCCCCCTCACCCAGCAGCATCCGCTGGAGTTCCTTGCGCTCCTTCTCCTCCCGTTCGCGAGATATCTGAAAGCTTGTTTTCTTGTTCTGTAGCAGGTTCTCGATGTTCTTTTCCATTTCTTCAAAGTCACTGTCTTCAGCTGAGCTGCTGTCTGTGTCGGTTGATAAGACTTCAGCTGACGACAAAACCCTAGCAAGAAAGGAAAAAAGTTAAAGGCCGGGGAAATACAAGTATACAAAGAAGTAGGATTGGGTAGAAAGTTAAGTCTTTCTCCACATCCTTGCTAGCATGTGGTGTCGCTTGAATTTTTGATCAACCACTTTGGAAATCTATCTGGTGCTACCTCAGAAAACTGAGAATAGGGCTTCCTCAAGACCTCACTATTCCACTCTTTGGAATATACCCAGAAGATGCTCCAGCACACAACACAGACACATGCTGAACCATGTTCATAGCGGCCTTATTCATGATAGCCAGAACATGGAAACAGCCTAAATGTCCCTCAGTAGAAGAATGGATAAAGAAACTGTGGTACATTTACACTATGGAATACTACTCAGCTATTAAAAACAAGGAATTCCCAAAATTGGTGTCCAATTGGATTGATCTAGAAATGATCATAATAAGTGAGTTAACCCAGAAGCAGAAAGACTCAAATGGTATAAACTCACTTATATCTGGACACTAACCAAAGGGGCATGTCCCATGGGTCTTCACTTATCAGGAAAGTGGGACAGAGGGACTTTAGGTGAGAGAAACATGGGAGATTAGGGAAATAGAAGGTTCCTGAGGGTCCTAGAGACCTATAAGAAGAACATTATGATGGGCAGATCTGGGCCCTGGGGTCCTGTTCAAACTATGGCACCTTCCAAGGACTATATGTGCAGTAAACATCAAACTCTGACCCAGATCTAGCCAGTGGGCAGGACATTCTCCACAGTTGCGTGGAGAGTGGGGTATGACTTTCACACGTACTCTGGTACCTCATATTTGACCACGTCCCCTGGATGGGGAGGCCTGGTGGCACTCAGAGGAAAGATAGCAGGATACCAAGAAGAAACTTGATACCCTATGAGCATATACATGGGAAGGGGGTCCCCCTCAGTCACAGTCATAGGGGAGGAGGGGAGGGGGAAGCAAGAGGGAGGGAAGAATGGGAGGATACAAGAGACGGGAAAATCACTGAGATGTAATATGAATGAACTAATAAAAAAGAAAAAGAAAAAGGAAACATTTTAATCACAAAAAAACAAAGTTAAGAACTCAACCTTAAAACATATACACACAGTGGGTATATCCACAAAGACATGAAACCTACAACAGAAAAACTATGTCTTTCTAGACATTTCACAAATTTATAAATTGCAGTAACTTCAGAACTCCTGAAGATAAGCTAGCACCTAAACCATATTTGTTTTTCTGGAAAGAGACTCTCACTGTTTGCTCTCTCTCCCCTGACCACAAGTATGTCTTAAGTTGTTTATCCTTCCTGCCTCAGCCTCCCAAGCACTGCTCAGTTCTCCAGTAAACCACCACATTTACACGCATGGATCATTTTAATAGCACAGTACTATTCTTTCATAACTAAGTCACTAGAGGAAAAAATACCCATCCCCACACTTAAAACTACTAGGCCCAGCTCATCTAGGCCACAAGAACTGTCACAGAACCAAGAGAGACCAAGCTTAGCAGTTTGTAACATTGAAAGTTTGTGCTGAATTACTTTGAAAACAGCAGGTTCAGCAGATGTGGTAGCACATGCTTAAAATCCCAAGACTCAGGAGGCAAAGGCAAGTTGACTGACAAAAGCATGAAACCAATATAAGTAACATGACAAGACCCTGTCTCAAAAAAAAAAAAAAAAACTTAAAAAAAGTTGTGCATGGTGGTACATGCCTGTAATCTAACCACTTGGCGGGTAAAAGACAGATGATGGGGTTCAGAGCTAGCTGAGCCTCCATAGTGAGTTGCAGGCCAGCCAGAATTAAACAGTGAAACCTTGACTTTAAAAACAGTATCAGATACTCTGGCAGTTTTATTACAGACAGTTCCTGATATTTCAGATACCCAACGTCACCTAGATACATTTTTTACATGGCATCCTCTTCACTATACAACATCTGGCAGAGCATGGTACAACATGAATAACTGCAGCCCAGAATTTAGGAGATAGATACAGGAGAATCATCAAACATTTGAGGCTAGCCTATCTTACATAGCAAGTTCTAGATCAGCAGGGCTACATAGTAAGACCTCATCCCATAATAGAAAAATAGTAGCTGGGAGCTGGAGTTTTGTGATAAGTATTGTCTTGCATGTGCAAGACCATTAGTTCAAAACAGAACATGTCCAGGAAACCTCCCCTTTCCAGCTTATACTTTCTACACTACTGAATCTACATACTTGTTCTGCAGGTCAAAGATGCGCTGACATTCTTCTTTGTAACGCTCTTGATGCTCAGCCACAGACCTTGATCCACGGGCAAATTTACTCATGGGGCCCTCTCCAGAGCGAGCCTGTTCGGTTGACATTGTGCGTACTACATCAATAACTTCCCAGCGGGACAACTTTTTAATCTGAGAAAAACACAGAACTACATATATGTAACTCAAAAGGACAAACCAGGACCATGGTTAGAAATATGGACAAGAAAAAAAAAAATCCCAAATGAAGTTTAGAAAGCTTTGGTAAAGTATTTAGGATGATCTACACCACATAAAAACCCCAGATGGTTCTTTACAACACCACCTTACCCTTTTTATCTGCACACAAAGCCTGCTACTTGGACTTTCCCTCTTATATACCCACCTCTTCCTCAGGCACACCAAATTTTTGAAGAAGCTGCTTTGCATTTTTCAGAGACAGACGACGAAGGTCTGCATCTGTTCCTGTGACTATCTTTTTCACTGGCTGGGGCTCCTTATCATCCTGTCTCAAACAAAAAACAAGTGAGACTCTGAAGCTGAAATGCTAACAGTAAGCATCTATGCCCTTCTGGCCAAGAAAGCATTTCCAGGCCTTCCACTCTTCATCTCTCCTGACCAAACCTCATTCCTTCCTCTTTTGATTTCTAGAAACCCAAAGACTCTCGCCTTCTGCTGTGTTGGTTTGTTTGGAATCTTCACATAGGAGAACCCTTCACCACAGCCTGTGGGATCTGCTACTCCAGTCACCTCCAGGAGACATTTGCCCTTCATGGCAGCAATGAAAGCCCTTGTAGTATTCCAAGGAGCCGTACGAACCTGAGATAAATAAAAGGATTCTCAGGGTTGTGGAAAACATTGTTCCACGCCTAGCCACTACCCTAAAAAATGGTAGAAGAATTGCCCTGATCACTTTCATAGTTTCCTAAATTATCCAGATATCCAGTGAAATATGGCAGCTATCCAATGCTCAGCTCTCTTCTTTAATACTTAAATCATGATATTAAATAGAGAGTCAGAGTGCAACCAGGGACAGAAATATGTGGGACAATGATACTCTTCAGTCCATCATCCCTAGGACTTCAGTAGGTAGTGTTGTACCCACATTCATGATGCTCATAGTTAGGTGGACAACTGCATTTGACAGACCAATTATTCAAATGGATTCCTTATTTTTATTTTCTTACAACAAGGTCTCTAGCCCAGATGCCGGAAACTCTCTATGTATTAGAGCTTAACCTTGAATATCATCAGCCCAAAACCTTCTTTTTAAGAGCTAATGAGAAGTACTGATAAAAATGAGTGTTGAGGGCTGGAGAGATTGCTCAGTGACTTTAAAGCATTTGCTGTACAACCATAAGGACCAGGAAAACTGGATCCAAGCACCAACATAGCAATCCCCATGTCCACAAATGGCAGAGACAGAGACAGAGAGACAGAGAGAGACAACAGAGAGAGACAGAGAGAGAAGAAGAGGAAGAAGAACGATGAGGAGGAGGAGAAGGAAGAAGAAGAAGAAGAAGAAGAAGAAGAAGAAGAAGAAGAAGAAGAAGAAGAAGAAGAAGAAAAAGAAAAAGAAGAAGAAGAGGATAAGAGAAGAGAGTTGTGCATGGTGGTACACGCCTTTAATTCAATGCAATGGAAGGCAGATCTCTGTGACCTTGAGGCCAGCCAGTTCTACAACTCAAATGCAGGACAGCCAGGACTACAAGAGACACTCTGTCCTCAAAAAACACAATAAATATATAAATACACTATACATACAGACATACATACATACAGACAGACGAGAAAATGCGAGGTGTGGTGGCACATGCCTTTAATCCTAGCATTTGAAAGGCAGAGGTAGAGGCAGGTGGATCTCTGTGAGTTTGAGGTCATCCTGGTCTACAAAGCCAGTCCAGGACAGCCAAGACTAACACAGAGAGACCTGTCGCAAAAAAGGAGAGAGAGAGAAAGAGAGAGAGAAAGAGAGGGAGAGAGAGAGCGCGAGAGAGAGCAATAAATAAAATTGGGTCTGGAGTGCTGGCTCAGAGTTTAAGGAAGCTTGCTGCTCTTCCAGAGGACTTGGTTTTTGTTCCCAATGCCCATGTCAGGTAGCTTACAACCAACGTCACCTACAGAGAAATCCAGTGTCTCTGGTCTTCCATCACTTACTTTTGTGCACAAAGGGACACACACATGCATATGTACCAGTAAAGATTAAGAATTCAAGTATTTCTGGGCATGGTGGTATGTTTGTACTCTCAATATTTGGGATGCGAAGGTAGGAAGATTTAACAGTTCCAGGCTAGACTCTGTTACAAAACAAGACTCTTGTCTCAGAAAACAGTTTGTAAACTCTTACTTCGTCATCAATCTTTATCTGGAACTCTTCTTCGTTTTTCTTCCTCGGGAGCAAAAAAGGATTTCTCTCCATAGCCAGCATCCTGAAAGAGGACAATTCTATGTATAAAGTCAATGTTGGGTTTTTTCTTGAAAACATTTTATGAATATCAAATATACAAAAAGAAAAGCATATTGTACATGAAAATGGATCCTATAATTGTTAATGAAGGTATTACTGTTGTACATCCTGGAGGTACTAGAAGATGTGCCAAGGAATTCTGATGTATTAGGGATATCGTGCAGTGGTAGAATGCTGCCACGTGGGTGATGGGAATTGAACCTGGGTCCTCTGAAAGAGCAGACAGTGCTCTTAACCACTGAGCCATCTCTACAGGCCCCACACAAAAATAGTTTTAAAGGAACTTATTTGGACATGTGGATAGCTAGGACCCATTTAAAAAGCAAACAAAATAAAGTATAGAATTTCTCTGTTGAACTCTTTCCATTTTGGCCTTTGTAGTGGTTTCGATGAAAACAGCCTCCATAGGCTCATGGGGAGTGGCACTATTGGAAGAGGTGGCCAGGTTAAGAGTGTGGCCTTGTAGGGCTGGTGGAGCACACCTTTAATCCCAGCACTGGGGAGGCAGAGGCAGGCAGAACACTGGGAATTTGAGGCCAGCCTGGTCTACAAAGCGATTGCAGCATAGTCAACGCTAACACAGAGAAACACTGTCTCAAAACAACAACAACAACAAAAAATGTTGTAGCCTTGCTAAAGGAAGTGTGTCAGTGAGGTGGGCTTTGAGATCTTAAATGCTGAAGAAAGCACCAGTGTCACTTTCTCTTCCTGTTGCCTGTCAATCTGGACGTAGAACTTCCAGGCACCTCTCCAGCACCATGTCTGCCTGTGTGTTGCCATGCTTCTGTTAGGATGATAATGGACAAAACCCTCCGTCTTGTAAGAGGCCCATTAATGTTTTCTTTTATAAGAGTGTCTATGATCATGTCTCTCTTCATAGCAATACAAACCCTAACTAAGACAGCCTTATAAGCGTGCATCTCTAAGCCGTATTTCTAGCTACTATCATCTCTGCCTACCTGGGAATCTGAAAAGTCCTCTCCCTGATTGTTTTACAAAAGAGATGCCACTCAAATGAATGAGCTATCATTTCTAGGCCAAGGAAAGATGACTTGAGTCCCTCACTGAGCCTCACATTGACAGTGAGCTACACTGCAGCTTTCATTAGAATCCAGACTCACAGAAAGTACCTCATCCAGTTTAAATTGTTGAGTAACTGGTAATAATGTAGTAACTGTCATCTCTACAGTACCCTCTTCTACCTCTCTGAAAAGAAACGGAGGCATAAGAAACGAGAAGAGGCTCACCTTTAGTCTCTGCTCTGCAGCTATCATGCTATAATAAGCACAGCACTGTTCTGGTGATACCATGGCTCTAATCTCCTCTTCCGTTGGTAAACGAAAATCAGACTTCAGCACCCACCAGTTTGAATCCATCCCTGGAAAAGACACAGGGAAACTGTTCTGAATCCTAAAGACCCAAAAGCAACAGTATAGTAAATAGACACTGAACCAGAAATGCCCTGGTTATGACAAAACCACTGCTGCCAGGTTTCTTACATCTTACTTACGTAAGACGGGCAAATACTCACATGGACTTTACTAGCAACCAATCATCAAATTATCAAAAAAAAAAAAAAAAAAAAAAAGCAATCACACTCTCTAGTTACAAGATTTGGTACCTTCTCACTTTGACAGCCATCAATTTCTATTCTATTAGCTATGAGTTCTTTTAAATGAAAGTTATAATTCTTTGGGACTATGAGAGCATCAAAGAAAGCAAGTAGTCACACTGATGACCTGTACGTTTGAAGTCAGCACAGAGCTTTAGCCTCTTCCGGATGCTGCTTTCTGAATGTGAAGGAAAGGCTTTCTTTATAACTTCCATCCGGATCCTCCGTGGCGTATTTCTACTCTTCCAAAAGAGGCGGTAAAATAAACACCTGCCCATTAAGACAAATATATTTTATTATATAAAGGATAAAAGTCCTCACCAGGGTCCCTTCCCCAACTATGCTCCTATGTGTTTTCATCTTTCTATTAGCCTGTGCATCTTGGCCCATCTCCCACACTCCCACCTCACCTGAAGAAAGTCTCGGATGTGTGTATTGGCCCTTTTGGAGTTAGGACCGGGAACTTCAAACAAGGGACACTGCTGGCCCACCACAAAAATATCCAGTAATTCTCGAATATAGTAACCCTGCCGTGTTCGAATGATCAGGAGGTCACTCTCTGGCATGTTATGAAGATAAATTGGAGCACGAAAAAGGTTGTTTTCAAATGCCTAATAAAAGTGAACCACAAAGGTTATTTACAGAGAAGCTCTAGAAAATGCAGGCAACTATTGAAACAGGAAAGAATTTACTTCAATCTCTATCTTTGGTCTAAAGTTTATACAATAAAATAAGCAGTCGGGTGCGGTGGCACTCGCCTTTAACCCCAGCACTCAGGAGGCAGAGTCAGGGATGTCTTGGTGAATTGGAGGCCAGCCTGGTCTACAAAGCAAGTCCAGGACAGTCAAGGCTACACAGAAACTCTGTCTTGAAAAATCAAAAAAGTAAATTATTTGGAAATTCACAAACTAGATTATTCATTTCTTAAATTTTTTACCCACTTTCTTTTAAATCCTTACAGACCAAAAGAAAAAAAAAAACTTTTTAAAAACAGAGGCAGGAAATGATAATGTATGCTTGTAATTCAGGCATTCAAGAGGCTAACGCAAGATGATCAAGGCCATTCTGGGCCACACAGTTAATTCCAGGCCAGCAGGAGCTATGGCAGGAGATTGTCCATCAAAAAAAATTGAGTCAAAGTTGGGCATAGTGGTATATTCTGTAATCCCAGCCCTTGTTAAAAGACAACCAGGAGCTGGGTGCAGTTGTGCATGCCTGCAATCCCCAGCATTTGGAGGCAGACGCAGAGACAGGCAGATGTCTGTGAGTTTGAGGCCAGCCTGGTCTACAAAAGCAGTTCAGAACACCCAAGGCTACACAGAGAAACCCTGTGAAAAACAACAAACAAAAAGGAAAGAGCCCAAAAAAACATACAAAAAAAAAAGAAAGTAAGAAAAGAAAAAGAAAACCAGGGAGATTGGGATTCAAGGCAGCCTTGACTACATAGTAAAATCTGAGGCTAGTGATTACATGAGGACCCTCCCTGCCCCCAAAAAAGAAAAAAATGGGGTTGAGGTTAGAGCTGGTTCAAACAGGTCAAGTGCTTTTGGCACAAGTATTGAGAACATGAGTCTGGATCCCCAGCACTCACATAAAAAGGGGAGCACAGAGGGTATGCCTACCAATCCCAGTGGTAGTAAGAGGAGAGGAACAGTGAGACCAAGGAAGATCCTATAAGCTTGCTATGCACTGCTAGTCTAGGCAAAACCTGTGAACTCTGGATCTATGACAGATGATGCTATCTAAAAAAGCCATGGTAGCAAGCAGTGGAGGAATACAACCAACCACTAACCGCCAGTCTGGCTTTCCACACCTACACTCTCTCTCTCCTCTATCTCTCTCTCTCCTCTCTCTCTCGTCTCTCCTCTTCTCTACTCTCTCTGTCTTTTCTTTCTCTCTCTCTCTCTCTGTCTCTCTCTCTCTTCTCTCACACCCACACACACACACCACCACCACACACACAGACACACACAACACACCAAATTAGCTTAACCCATAATCCAAGCACTTGCAAAGTAGAGGCAAGAGGATCAGGAGCTCAAGAACATCCTTGGTGGCTACATCGCAAGTTTGAAGGTATAACACAGGCTATATGAGACCTTGACTCAAAAGAAAAGAAATTATACTGTTTACAGTCAGAAGAGAACCGCCTTTGCCAGCCACTGTATGAAGTCCCACAAAGTCAAAGTTTCTGACCTTAAGTTTCCTTAGTGGCAAAATGCAGGACACTTAAAATGCCTATACTCCATAGGACTGCTATGAAGACCTTCCTAAATTACTACAGTCATGTACTCCTAACCAAAAGTGACACACAAGAGGTGATGACAAAATAATTGAGGGGATAAGGTCTCACAGAAGGCCAGGAAGGCCTCAAAAATAAGGTAATCCCCCTATATCGCTCAGACTGCTGACTACTAGGATTACAGGCATGCTGCCACCATAACCTGGCTTCAGAATATTTTTTATAAATTAGCTAATTTATTAAAAATAAACTAGAGCCAGGCGTGGTAGCACATGCCTTTAATCCCAGCACTCCGGAGGCAGAGGCAGGCTGATTACTGTGAGTTCCAGGACAGCCTAGTCTACAAAGCGAGTCCAACACAGCCAAGGCTACACAGTGAAATGCCTTGTCTCAAAAAAAAAAAAAAAAACAAAGTAAACAAACAAACAAAAAAGATGAAAACATTAAGCTAAGTGTGCCAAGAAGACAGAATAAGCAGAAACAGAAGCAGAGCTGAACAGAACTATTTGAGATAGAAGTAGAAGCCAGATAGGGATCAACTATTGTAAGCTTTGAATCCAAAAAAAAAAAGTATGGGGGTCAGGGAGCAAAAAAAAAAAGAAACTCCTTCATCAAAAACCTCAGAGATGTAGCGAGATGGCTTAGAGGTAAAAGCACTTGCTGCTCTATTTATGAGACCTGGAGGTCTAATCTCAGCGCCCTCATCCGACAGCTAACAAATACCTGTAATTTTAGGTAGACACAAGGAATTGTGCACATCCTCTTCCACTCCCACAGGTGAACTCACATGTGCACACAAATAAACATTTTTTTCCAGACAGGATTTCTCTGTGTAACAGCCCTGGCTGTCCTGGAACTTACTCTGTAGACGAGGCTGGCCTCCAACTCAGAGATCCACCTGCCTCTGCCTTCTGAATGCTGGGATTAAAGTGTGAGCCACCACTGCCCAGTTTAAAAGTAAATTGCTTTAAAATCTTAACGAGCGTTGGAGAGATGGCTTAGTGGGTAAAGAGCACTTACTGATTTTCCAGAGGACCCAAGTTCAGTTCCCAACACCCACATGGTAGTTCACAGCTGTCTGTTACTCCAGTTCTAGGAGATCTGACACCCTCAACAGACACAACAACAAACACAGAAAAAAAAATTTTTAATAATTTTTTTAAAAACTCTAATAATGAACACTAAAAAGGAAGACTTTTACATTGGTGGAAAATTTACATTCGTTTTGGGGGGAGGTGGTTTTGAGACAAGGTTTCTCTGTGTAGTCCTAGCTGTCCAGGAACTATCTTGATAGACCAGGCTGGCCTCCAACTCACAGAGATCCACCTGCCTCTGCCTCTCTCTTAAGTGCTAGGAACAAAGGTATGCACCACCACTGCCCAGCTATGCACAGTAGTCTTTATTTTAACTGGGTTGACCGGGGCAGGGAAAATGAGATAGCTGTTGCTAAGGTTCTCGGGCTTTGAGGACAGAGAAGACCTTGGGAGGGTACAGCAGAGAACGAGGAGAAGGAAGGAGGCCGCTGCCATGGGTGAGGTGGAAAAAGAAGCACATGGCTAGCATGGATGAAGGATTTGGCCCAGACGAAGAACATTATCAAGCATTTGGGATTATGGATAGGAGGTAGCTTGATAGAAAGTGTTAGAAGCAGATGGCATAGGATGGAGACAGAGAGATATGGAATTAGTTTAGGGCATTAATATCTGCCCTGCTCCATGTAAAGCAAGGCTATTTTAAAATATAACAGGTGTCTGTGGTTTTATTGATTGATAGCAAGTTAGAAAATACCACCATAATCATTATAAAATAAACATCTTATAGACCCTGCACCTTTAAACGTAACAGCAACACACACACACACACACACAGTATATAAAAAGAAAAGAAACATTGAAATCAGTCACAAAAGAAGTAGATGGATTGGTTAAAAACCAACAACAAGAAACCTCAAAGAAAATGGTGAGGACAGGAAAGCCAACAATAGCCAGAAACTGGTGAGAGGAGCTAAGGATGACTCAGTAGCAGATCAATTGCCTTGCATAAGCAAGGCCCCAGGTTTAATCCTCAGCACTACCTGCCCCCACAAACCTAGAAGGAAATGATTAAAAAAGGAACTCTGCAGGTACACGAGCTAGCAATAGTAACAGTGAAATAAATAAATAAATAGACAGATAAATAAATAAATAAACAAGATACAAGAATAAAGGAATGCTTTATTAAGATTGCTATGACACTGTCAGACACCTGTAATCCTGTCGATTGAGAGACAGAACCAGGAGAATTGATCCAAGTTGAAAGCCAGACTTGTCAACATACCAAGTTCGAGGCCACTTCTAGACTATAGAGTAAGTCCCTGTCTTAAAAGAGACCGCTGGTAGCACAGGCCTTTCACCACAGCACTCGGGAGGAAGAGCCAGGTGGATCTCTGTGAGTTCAAGGTCAGCCTGGCCTACAAAATGAGTTCCAGGACAGTCAAGGCTACACAGAGAAACCCTGCCTCCAAACACCAAAATAAAAAAATAATAATTTAAAAATAAAATAGAAAAGAAAGAGGAGAAAAGGAAAAGATTAGCATGAGAAATGAAACGGGGGCGAAAAGGTAGGCAGTTCTGGAGATTGTGCCACAGCATTTGTGGACCTCCATAATTCTTTTGAAAAGCTGTTACCAGATGAGCGTGGTGGCACATGCCTTTAATCCCTGCACTTGGGAGGCAGAGGCAGGTGGATTGCTGTGAGTTCAAGGACAGCCTGGGCTACAAAGTGAGTCCAGGACGACCAGGATAACACAGAGAAAAGCCTGTCTTTGAAACACCAAAAAATGAAAACAAAAACAAAAGCTATTACCAGAGGGCCTCACTGTAACCTTCAGAAGAGAGCACAAAAAGTAGCACTTTACTCTGGCAAGACTGTAACGTTCAAGTATGGTTCAGTATCATCCCAACATACCACTTTTTGCAGTGGTAGACACAAACCCAGGGCCTTAAAAAAGCTAGGCAGTACTCTACCACTCAGCTACATCTCTATCCCCTCAAATATGCTAATTCGACACAAAGAATTTAAAACACTCATAATCTACATTCGTTCCTGGTGTGTTTTTTGCTTTTTTCCTTCATTTTTGAGACATGATCTTGCTCTAGAACTGAGGCCCGCTTCAAATTTATGAGCTCCCTGCCTGTGACCTCCTAATACTGAGATTAAAACTACATCCCACCCACTGCAGGCCTGGCTGTCCTGGAACTCACTCTGTAGACCAGGCTGGCCTCGAACTCAGAGATCCACTTGCCCCTGCCTTCCAAGTCCAGGAATTACAGGCATGCAACAGCACTGCCACCCTCAGTACCTCCACCTCCACAACCAGGGCGTATTCTCAAAACCTGTTTTATAGTAGCTCATATTTGCAATGCCAGCACTCATAAGACTGAGGACTGCCCCAAAGCTTGAACCCAGTCTAGGCTACAGAGTAAATTTAAGGCCGCTGGGGCTGTAAAGTAAGATCCTAGCTCAAAAAAGCCACACACAGGGACACACAGCCCCCACAGATCAAAGAATTTAAAAACAAAACCAAAAACCTCAGTATTCTATATTTAGACTAAAGAAAAAAATCTAAAAATAATGGAATTGTATAAATGGTTTTTTTTTAATAGAAACAAAGCTTGTCTTGAATTTTAAACAATGCTAATATTTTTGCGTTGCTGGGGTTTGGGTTTGTATTTTTGTTTGTTTTGGTTTCTTGATTGTTATTTTCTTTTTCTTTTTTTTATTTTTTTTTTTTTATTATTTTAATTTTTTTTGAGACAAAGTCTCCTCTACACCAGACTGCTTCAAACTTGCTACATAGCCAAGGATGACGTAAAACGCTTCCCAGTCCTCCAGCATTCCATGCCTAGTGAATTATACTCACCTTTTATTTTTAATTCTTTTTCTGTATTTTTTTTAATGTATGTGAGTGTTTTGCCTTCATCCATGTCTGTGCTCCACATGGATGGAGTACAACTAGAGTTACAGATGTTTGTCAGATGCCATGTAGGTGCTGGGAAATCAAACCCAGTCCTCTGAAGAGGAGCCAGTGTTCTTAGCTGCTGAGTCGTCTCTCCAGATCCTTTCCCTTTTCTGAGGTATGGTCTCACAATATAGCACGGGTGACCTGGTACTCAATATGGAGGCCAGGCTGGTCTCAAAATTTGCCTCCCAAGTACTGAGATTAACGGTGTGCACCTCCACCATCACTCCCAGGGGACTATACTGCCTCATACCTAATACACGAACCGTACCTCAGTCAACCAAAATTCTACTTTGGGGGGCAAACTTAACTCCCTCGTTGGCCAAGTTCCTTAGGAGAGAATAAAGACAGGAAAGAATTCTTCACCTGCAGTAACTGGCCAGGATGAAGCGAGCCCAGGAAAGGAGAGGTGTGGCAATAAACAGTTTCTCCATATTTGCAATCTGGGGCTCCAGGATCTTTTCCGGGTTTCTAGGAGAAACAAAGCAAACTCAGACTCACGGAATAAATTACATACATGTAATCTTCTATAAGCATGGCATTTGCTAAAAACAAGAGACACCGCTCCTTTCTCCCAAGAAACATATATGGCAAAATACATGTTCACAGGTTATTACTACATACCTAATTGGTTATATTGATAACAAAAACTTCAGGGCCTCGAGAGACGGCTCCATGGTTAACAACACCACGTGTTGTTCTTACACAGGGCCCAGGTTTGGTTCTCAGCACTCATATAGTGCCTTACAACCATCCACACTTCCAGTTCCAGGGAATCTGACACACTCTTCTGGCCTCCTTGAGCACATACGTAGTGCACAGACATACATTTGTGCAGCAAAACACTCACACGCATACAATGAGCATTTTCTAAAAACGCTTTGCGCATGGGAAAAAACACACTCAAAAAATTCTTTGACTATAGTCTTACCCGTTTATAGTAGTTTTTTATCTTGGTTGCCATGCCAACTTGCATCATTAATGGTCCATTTTCCTCACTGTATTCTGCAAGAATAATGTCGCCATCTTTGCCTGTGAGGTCCTGAGGGGTGCGCATGAAAAACATCTCTCCACCGCCTGAGGCTTGCCTCTCTTGTTCTCTCATCTGTCGAGAAGGAAGATAATACAGCCTATTTCCCACAGGAAGACAAACTATACACATTGGTGTATCATCCACTCGGGGAAACACCAAAGTGTTCTTTACATGTTATTTTTTTCAATTTCATTGTGAAAACTTTCAAACTTACCACTAA